>NW_007246704.1:155123-157824 GCF_000164805.1 Carlito syrichta | reverse complement strand
GGTTATGCAAGAAACTAGAATTAGATGCAGGAGTCAAACTTTGATCTGGCTGACTTTTTGTTCCATTTCCTTTCAGCAAGTTACACTGCTAGTTTAACTACTGTATACTCTCCAAAAGATTTCCATTCTTTTCACTCTGAGTGGTTCAATGATACTCTTTATTTTAGTCAACAACTTTTCTCAAAATAAGGTATTTTTTAAAAGTCTAAGCTTTTGAAAGGAAAAAGAATTCACTTATTGGAAGGGGATATTACAACCGCAATAGTTCCATTGTGTGTGTGTGTGCGTGTGTGTGTGTGTGTGTGTGTGTGTATAATGTCTTTACTCCTTTGTAAACACACTGTTCAATGAAGAGTGTGAAAAAAATTCATCAAGTGTCAAACACCAAATATTCAAAACTAGTACTTTCTATAACTCTGAATATAAATTAATAAAGCTGAATCCATCTTTAAGTAATTCCAATTTTTTCATGGTTAAAATATCAAAATATGTATTTGTAGTACTGTTAGGGGGTAATTTTTATCATAGTGAGGCGGAAGTAAAATATAAAAGTATCTCTGGAAACCAGCTCATCGAGATTTAGGTGGCCAGGAGTGGCCACTGCACTCCATTCTGGGCGACAGTGAGACTCCAACTCAAAAAAAAAAAAATTATTATTTTGTTTTATTATTATTTTTTTAGAGACAAGGCTGTCACCTAGGGTGGAATGCAGTTGGTGTGACGCTGGTTCACTGCAGCCTTGAATTCCTGGGCTCAGGCGACCTTCCTGCCTCAGCTTCCTATAGATGTATACCACAATGCCTAGCTTTTTTTGAGTTGATGTCTCACCCTGATGCCCAGGTTGGAGTGCAGTGGTACGCTCACAGCCACTGCAGCCTCGATCTACCTGGGCTCAGGTGATCCTTCTGCCTCAGCCTTTCATGTAGCTGGAACTACAGGTGTGCACTACCACACCTCACTAATTTTGTTGATTTATTGTAGAGATGAGGTCTCACCAAGTTGCCCAGCTGGTCTCCAACCCCTGATCTCAGCCAATGCTCTCACCTTGGCCTCCCAAAGTGCTGGGATTATAGGCTTGTGCCACCGCGCCAGGCCTGCCTGGCTATTTAAAAAAAATTTTATAGTGACAGTCTCACTTTGTTTCCCAGGCTGGTCTTAAACCTTTTGCTTCAAGTGATCCTCCTGGTTGGCCTCCCAAAGTGCTGGGATTACAAGTATGAGCCACTATACCTGGCTGATTTTTCTGAATAAAATTTCATTTCAAGTTTGTAGATAAATTATAAAACTGCTAAACAGACTACTGAAATGTTTTTGTTTGTTTTTTAGAGACAAAGTCTTGCTCTATTACCCACACTGGAGTGTAGTGGTGTGATTCTTGTTCACTGTAGCCTAGAAGTCTAGGGCTCAAGTAATCCTCCTGCCTTGGCCTCTCAAAGCACTGGAATTACTGCTAAGAGCTACCATGCCTGGCCCTAAAATTTTTATTATATATGCTTTTTAAATCAAAGTTGTAATATTTAAACAATTAAAATGTATTTTAATAGAAAAATAAAAATTCAACCATCCAAAATACATTTTTCTTTTAGGGAGGTCTGTTATGATTTCCTTTTCTTAAAAATTTCTTTATAATGCATTGTTTAGAATGTTGCATACATTTACTCAAACATCTTACACAAAAGCAAATCATTCCTAAATAGGTATAAAAGTATCAACTGTTCCTTATTTTCTCTTAAAAATATTCAGGAACTTACTTCTCCAACGTCCAGTGGCAGGTTGCAAGCAATGGATATATTCAGTAAGTCTCCTCTCAAAAGCCTTGAGATCTAGGTAAAAAAAAATTTCGATTTTCTAATTAGGCACTCTCACTGCTTTGAGCCTATTAAGACGAAATTTTGGACACTCTGCTTCCGTTCTTACACACGTCCGTGTGTCACTGCACTGTTTACCTCCTTTACTGACAGCTTTTTAAGCACTTGACAAAAAGGCTAGGTGTCCTTAATTCTGATTTCACATATGGAAACTGGCTGGTTCACGAGTACAAGCGTCCTAAAACGGCACGAAGAAAATCAGCAGCAATCTCAGCCGGCGGCAAAAGCGGGGATATTGGGGGCTGCAAACAGAAGGATTCAAACCAGGCCGGGTTTTAGGTCTGCTGGAGCCAAGCACTTCCTACGAGAACAACGCATGGGCCTGGCATCAGTCTTCAAGGTCTATGTGATCGCGATCGCGATCGCAATCGCCGACTCCGGTTTCGGGCTCTCCTGTTTAATTTAGGCCCTCGCGCTCGGCCTTCTAGACTCCCGACACAGATAGCGGGTGGGCGTGGAAGGCACGTCCCTTCCCCCTCCGAACGGGCTACAGGTGACCCCGGCGCCGTCGAGGCGACAGTGCGCGGTCCTGAAGACGAGGCCCCCGAGCGGCTTCCTCGGGACGAGGCGGGAGCATCCTGTCCACCGTGCTGTGTCCTAAACCTTACAAGACACCCGACAGTCCCCGGAAATCCCGGGGGGAGCTGGGGTACAACTGTGAGGCTGTCAGGATAAGACGAAGACAACCCGACTGAGCACACGAGGGTGCACGGCGTGCCAGTGTTTGCTAACGAATGGGAGATAAAGGGAGGGCCCGGCCAGGGGCTCCACGGCCCAAGCCGGGAGCACCGGAGGGAGTCACCGCCCGCCCCGGCGTCCCGTGGCCGCCTCCC
>NW_007246704.1:128158-155103 GCF_000164805.1 Carlito syrichta | reverse complement strand
CCTCCAACCGCTCCCCTCCGCCCCTTCCTGTCGCACCGCCCCTTCCAAGATTCGCTACGCTCATTGGGCATCTCTGACCGACCCGCCAACGAAGAAGGTTGTCTATTGGCTAATTCCCGCACCCGGCCTCGGGGCCCAGCGTTGGACGGTCAGCCGGAGGGACCAAGAAATGCCGGCGGCCGGGCTGGCGTAGCGCTGGCGCCTCCTCCTGCCCCGGGGAGGAACTGCAACCAGTCCGAGATCGCTCATTTTTTTCCCCTAGTTCCTCAAATGCTGATTGAGCGCCCCCACCATATGGTCGCTAACAAGGGATACAGAAATCAACGAGTTGGTCCCGCCCTCAAGGATCTCAAGGGGAAATAAAAAAGTGTACAGAACTGGAACCCCAAATAATGGATGTATTTAATCATGGTACTCTAGGGAATCAATCCCTTAAGTAAGCGTGTCTCTCTTGGTTACTTTCTTTTCAAGTCACCTAACTTTCATAAGTTATAAATGAGACAAACTGTAAGCCCCAATACCGGTAACTCTGAAAAACCCTGCAATGGAATTGACTATATTTGTATTTGATTACCAGGTCTTGCTCATTTCCTGGTGGTCATTCATTCATTCAAGAACTTTTTATTGTGTAACACTGTATTTATCAGGGATACAGTTATAAGCAAAATAGACAAGAGTTCTGCCCACAAAGAAGAGGGGTTACAGCAGGCAATCAACGTGCACGTAAGTCACTGATTTCAGATAAGAATTGTTCTGTTAAAATAGAGATCCTAAGACTAAAAAAACAGATTCTTTGTGGCAATTAGTTGACAAATTATAAACAAGACCTAAGGCCATGCCTGGCATAAACTTATGTTATAACTACCACAACGTTTTTCTTTTCCTCTCCAGCAGCTAAACAAACACTGGCCTCAAGATAAGCAATATTAAAATCATCACAGCTCCATCAAAAGTGGACTGGATAAAGAAAATGTGGTACATATACACGATGGAATATTACACAGTCATAAAGAAAAACAAAATTATGGGCTTTGCAGCAACTTGGATGGGTTTAGAGTCTATATATAATACTCAGTGATTTATCACAGAAACAAAGATCTGAGAACTACATGTACTCACTCATAAGTGGACCCTGAACATTTATCATAATACTGTAAGAAAGGAATTGGCTGTAGTGGGACACCGCCAGGTGAGGGGGGGGACATAACATCAATAAAGGTACCCAAACTTTACCAGCACAATGACCACTTATGTACCTAACCCTGAATTGTACCCCACATCTTTAAAATAAAAAAAATAATTTAAGAAAATCATTGCAGCTCACCAACCACCAATCGCTGACTGACCCTGTGCTTCATAAGCTGTAACTCCAACTTTGATTGAACAAGAGACTGATTTCAGTAACTTTCTCCTGATAAGACACCACTGATAGTGGACTGGTTCTAGTCGGTTTACAGAGGCTGAGTCCTGAGTGTCTTTATGTTTTCTGCTTCACCTTTTGACATACATGGTCTAATCGTCAAGCATTTAAATGTCGTCTCCACCTCACAATGAACAGGTGATGTTATATCATGTAACATGTATGTTTGCTTACTGATGCATGCATGCACTCCCATTGTGAATTCTTACAGTTCCTCATATAACCTGTTAAAGATGTAATACTTAGCCAATACATTTGGCATAAGTTCCTGTTTCATTCTTCCCTCCCTCGAAGTGCCTGCTTTTGGTCTCTGCCAGAGACTACACTTCCCAGCCTGTGGGGATGACCAGCATGCAGGCTGCAAGCCTTTATAAGAAATAAAGCTCTCCTCTCCAGATTTATGAACCCTATGATTCTTCAGTTGACAGTTCTAGTATTCTGGGAGGGCTTCATGGGGCAGGGGCATTTGAACTGAGAACACAAAGATGGGTGACAGGAAACCAGTCATGCAAAGATGAGGACTAAGAAGGCTTGAAGCAACGCTGGCATTTTTCACTACTAGTATTCAGTGTATTTTATTCATCCTCAATCTTCTTCCTCCCCACTTGCCAGCAGAATTAACTGACGCCTCCACCTCACTTCACTTTGCTGGTTCCTGTGCCATAGCACATTTCAAAGTTTTTCATTTAGGAAACCTTCCTCTGCACCTCTGCACCTCTGCACCAAATCCCTTACATGCATTACCTTGTTTAAAACTCCAAGGTGATATTTTGTAAACCATGGTCAAAATCCATGAGAGGATTGTAAAATTCATTCGTGAGTCATGACTGTTATTTACTAAAAATGAATTAAACTAAAATTTTAAAAAGCTTCATTGGAAGTGAGGCTAAGTATTGTTTCATGACCATTTCTTTCAGTTGTGTGTGTGTGTGTGTGTGTGTGTGTGTGTGTATATGCATGCCTACACGTGCATTATGCTCTTTTTTGTTTGTTTGAGTTGGAATCTCACTCCATCACCCAGGCTGGAGTGAAGTGGCATGCTCACAGCCACCGCAGCCTCAACCTGCTGCGCTCAGGCAATCCTTCCACCTCAGCCTTCCAAGTAACCGGAACTACAGGCATGCACTACCACACCCTGCTAATTTTTTTATTTATTGTAGAGATGAGATCTCACCAAGTTTCCCAGGCTGGTCTCGAACCCGTGGTTCAGGCATTCTTCTCATCTCGGCCTCCCAAAGTGCTAGGATTATAGGCGCCCAGCCGCCTTATGCTCTTACCACAATATAAAGCATATACCTGAGAGTTTCAGGAACAAAAGTTTGAAAACCATCAAGACCCATTTTACAAGTGAAAAAAGTAAAACTGAGTTTGCTTGGATCTTGCAATTATTGTCATGGTCTGGTTGTAAGTCCTAAGTCAAATTACCCCTTTTGACTTCTTGCTCAGTGTTCCATTTCTCTGTCTCCAAGTCTAATTCATCACATTTCCCTTTGGCACACAGCAGTGCTCAGAGAATGGCTATTTAACATCTGTCATATGACAGGCTCTCCTGGGCTAGATCCTGGGGAGGTGAGGAGTGAGACAGACTGATGAATAGGACGTCGCAAAGTGTGATAAGTGGGAGCTTTGCTAACTCGGCTTCAAAAGAGACAGTTCTGTTCACTGCCAGGGCTTTTGTTTGCCTGGCGGGGCCATGCAAGCTTCTAGCAAGAACTTGGGACAATGGAGGGAAGAGTGAGGGTTACCTGCTGATGTGTGGCCTCTCCATTCTTCATGTTCCACTATGTTAAAACACATGTTGAACATGCCTTTGAAAGGTGCACATTACTAGGCTGTCATTGACATCTACATGTATGAATCATGGGGAATGAGGGGACGGAAAGAGAGGAAGGGAGGAAAATGGGGCTTTGCAGTCAGGTTAAGGAACTTGGAATCTGAGGCTGAATGGGGGGCACCAAAGGGAACAGATTTCAGAACATCATGCTATTGGGATTTGGCAAGAAGATAGTAACAAGTATTAAGAAATACTCGCAATACTTCGTTTCCAGGAACTTGAACCTGAGCTGGGGATGCAAAGATCTTTAAGACTCATTCCCGCTGTCTATAAAGGTGGAGTTTAGTGTAAAAAAAAAAAAGAAGACAAAACACTAAAGACTCTTTCTTTCTGAGTTGTAGTCTCACTCTGTCGCCCAGGCTGGAGTGCAGTGGCACGCTCATGGCCACTGCAGCCTCGACCTGCTGGGCTCAGGCAATCCTTCCTCCTCAGTTTTCCAAGTAGCTTGAACCACAGGCTCACACCACCACACCCAAATAATTTTTTGATTTATTGTAGAAATGAGGTCTCGTCAAGTTGCCTAGGCTGGTCTCAGACCCCTAGACTCAGGCAATCCTCTCGCCTCTGCCTCCCAAGGTGTTGGGATTACAGGCGTGAGCCATGCACCTGGCTAACACTAAAGCATCAGGGATAAGAAGAATATCAGCTTCTACGAGGGATAGCCAATCAAATAGCTCAAGTTTCTTATCTTTAGTGAGGGGGCCTGGCACACTGTTGTTTACAGTTCAAGAGCATTACATCTCCTTTCAACCTCACAACAACGGTTCTATTGACCAAGGGGTGTTATCAACCCATTTTAGAGATGTGTTTAGAGATATGTAGGTGAGTTGATCAGCCCCAAGTCCTGTAGCTGGAGTTATAGTCTCCTTCTCTCTCCCCCGCTCTCTCTTTCCACATGGTACATCAGGTCAGTTATCAAAACCTATTGGCTCTACCTTCAGCATATATTACAAATTTAATCTCTTCTCATCACCTCCATGATTACCTGGTCAACGCCACCATAGGGTTGCCTACCAAAATGGCCTCAAACTGGGCTCCAGCTTCCACTCTGTCCTCAACTGCGATCTGTTAAACACAAACAGATAACATTCCTCTTCTGCTCAGAACTTTCCAATGGCTCCTAGAGTGACTGCAACAATGATCTTCATACCATTTCTCTTGATGTACTTTCTAAAATAATTTTGACAAACTATCTGCTACCTCACATGTTTGTAAAATGACATCTGAAATTTTCATCACGGGTTTGAATGCTTGTAAAAGATGTAATTTCTGGTGTATTGTAGATGCTGACATTTGGAAATAAAGCAGCTACATCATTCTTTTTAATGTATTCAATGGAATAGAAATACCATGGCAGTATGATATTCATCACCACCTCTTTAAAAATACATAAATCTCTCTTATGAACATAGACACAAAAATCCTTTAAAAAATTAGCAAATCAAACTCAGCAACATAACAAAAGGATATACACTATGATGAAGTGTGATTTATCCCCAGAATGCAACGTTAGTTTAGTATCAGAAAATGAGTTAATGTGATACATCATATCAATAGAAAAAAGGACAAAAACCACATGATTTGCTGAGGATGTCAAGAAATTGGAGCATTCATACATTGCTAATAGAAATTTCATTTATTTATTTAAGTCATAGTCTCACCCTATTGCCCAGCCTGGAGTACAGTGGCATGCTCAATGGCTACCACAGCCTTGACCTACTGGACTCAAATGATCTTTCCTCCTCAGTCTTCCAAGTAGCTGTAACTACAGGTGCACACGATCAGACCTGGCTAATTTTTTTCTTCTTTTCTTTTCTTTTATTTTTTTTTAGTGTATTGTAGAAATGAGGTCTCATCAAGGTGCCCAGAGTGGTCTCGAACCCCTGGGTTCAGGTGATCCTCTTGCCTCTGCTTCCAAAGTGCTGGAATTACAGGCGTGAGGCACTGTGCCTGGCAGCTAGCAATAATTTTAAATGCTGCAATCACTTTGAAAAATGGTTTGGCAGTTCTGCAAAAAGGTAAACATACACTTACTATATGAGCCAGCAATTCCACTCCTAGGTATATATCCAAGATAATTGAAAACGCCCACACAAAAACATGTACATGAATGTGCACAGTAGCAATATTCATAATAGGCGAAGAGTGGAAATAAATCAAATGCACAGCAGCTAATGAATGGATGAAGAAGATGTAGTGTACATATACAATGAACTATTACTGAACAATAAAAATGAATGAAGTACTGATAAATGTTGCAAAATAGATAAACCTTGAAAACATTATGTTAAGTAAAAGCAGCCAGAAACAAAAGATAACATATTGTATGCTTCCATTCATGAGAAATATCCAGAATAAGTAACTCCACAGAGACAGAAAGTAGTAGAATAGTGGTCGCCAGGGGTTTGAGGAAAGAGAAATTGGAGAGTGACTGATAATGGGTACAGGGTTTATTTTGGGGGTGATGAAAATGTTATGTAATTAGACGGGGATGATGAATGCTCAAGTTTGTAGATATACTTAAAGCCACTGAATTATATAAAAGGGTTAGTTGTGTGATATGTAAATTATACCTTAATTTTAAAATATGAGGATGTGGGGTAAATACATATGCCCTGCTCCCCCTCCCTGATGACTGCTCCCCTGACTGGAAAGATATTCCTGGCCAAGGCCGTCTGCACCTGGTCAAGATGTTCTGGAGGTATGCTCACCTGTGTACTCACAGCACGCAATAAAGGATAAACATCCTTGTTCCTGCTTCTCTGCACGTCATGCTATTGTTTATGTCACACTCCTTCACTGCTGGGGGTACTAACTACTCACAACATCTCCTGGGACACGGAGAGTTTTGTACCACTGGCAGCCATCAGCTCCCTCCTGTAAGTAACAATAAACCCATGTTTTTACTAACCTGTCCTCTAAGTTATTTATTCGGAATAGGTAAACATTACGCCAGTGCCCTGTCTGAGTTGGGCCTGTGGTGCTACAGAGGGAAATGCAAAGTGATCATCTGAACAGTTGCAGAAAAGCATTTGACAAAATTCAACACCCTTTCATCACTCAACAAACTGGAAATAAAAGAGATAATTCCTCAATGCGATAAAAGACATCTACAAAATCCATAGTTAGCATCATACTTCATGGTGAAAGATTGAATCTGGTCCCCTAAGATCAGAAACAAGACAAGGATGTCTACTCTTACCACTCTTGCTCAACATTATACTGGAGATTCTAGCCAGGACAAGTAGGCGAGAAATAATATCAAAGGAATCCAGAAGAAAGAAAGAAAGAAGAAAAAAATCTGTTCATAGATGATGTAATCCTGTATCTAAAATCCTAAGGAATCCCCTAATACACTATTAGAACTAAAACATGAATTCAGTAGGGTTGCAGGATACAGATCAATATATGGAAATCGATTGCATTTCTCTACACTAGTGATAGAACGATCCAAGAATGAAATTAGGAAAACAATTCCTCTTAGAATAGCACCGAAAAGAATAAAATAATTAATAATAAATTTAACAAAATAAAGACAAAACTACAAAATATTATCATTTTGTACTACAAAACATTATTGAATGAAATTAATGAGGACCTGAATAAATGGAAAGACATCCCTTGCTCGAAAGTTGGAAATATTGTTAAATTGGTAATATTGTTAAAATGACAATAGTTCCAAAATGACTTCCAGAGTCAATGCAACTCCAAATAAAATCTCAGCAGGTTTTCTTCCTTTCTTTTTTCTTTTTTTCTAGAAATTGACAAATTGAACCCCAAATTATTTGGAAACGCAAGGGACCTGAAATAGCCAAAACAATCTTGAAAAAGGAAAACACATTTGGAGGACTCATAATTCTCAATTTCAAAACTTACTACAGACCTGTAGTAAACAAGACAGTGTGGCACTGCCCTACGATGGATGTATAGTCCAATGGAACAGAATTGGGAGTTCAGAAAGAAACCTCATATTTGTGACACATTCATTTTTGACAAAGGTGCTGAGATAATTCAGTGGGGAAAGTACAGTCTTCTCCAGAAATGATGCTGGACAATGAACACCCATGTGCAAAAGAATGAAGTTGGACGCCTTCCTCACACCGCACACAAAAACTAATTCCAAGTAGATAATGTGAGAGCTAAACTATACCACATTTAGAAGAAAATTTAGAAGTAAATCTTGGTGACTTTGGGTTAGGCAAAGCCTTCTTAAATACAATACCAAAAGCACAAGCAGCAAAAGGAAAAATAGATAAAGTGAACTTCATCAAAATTAAAAAAACTTTTGTGCTTCAAAGCATACTATTGAGAAAGTGAAAAAGCAATTCACAGAATCTGGGAAACTATTTGCAAATCATATATCTGATAAGGAACTTGTATCCAGTACTTATTTTTAAAAACTCTTACATATTAACAATAAAAAGATAAGTAACCCAATTAAAACATGGACCAAATAGATGAACAATCCATCATTTCTTCAAAGAAGACAAACAAATGATCAACAAGCACCTGAAGAGATGTTCAACATCACTAGCCACCAGGAAAATGCAAATCGAAACTATAACACAGTGAAATAGTACTTCACATCTTTAGGATAGTTACAATACTAATAAAATAACAATAATGGGCAAATAATAACAAGTGTTGGCCTGGCTCAGTCTGTAATCTCAGCACTTTGGGAGGCTGAGGTGAGTGGATTGCCTGAGCCTGAGGGTTTGAGACCAGCCCAGGTAACTTGACGAGACCTCATTTCTACAATAAATAAAAAATTAGCTGGGCATGGTAGCACGTGCCTGTAGTTCTGGCTATTTGAAAGGTTGAGACAGAAGGATCGCTGGAGCCCAGCGGGTCAATGCTGGGGTGGCCATGAACATGCCACTCCACTTCAGCCTGGGCTATAGAGTGAGACTCCAACTCAAAAAAAAAAAATTAATAAAAAGTGTTGTGGAGGATATGTAGAAACTTGAACCCTTTTAAATATTGCTTGAGGGAATTTAAATTGGTGTGGACACTTTGGAAAGCAGTTTGGCAGTTTCTTAAAATGTTAAACCTAAAATCATATGACACAACAATCCAACTCCTATCTACCTGAGAAAAACAAAACCATGTGTCCATACAAAGACTTACAAGTGGACATTCACAGCTTTATCTATCTATCTATCTATCTATCTATCTATCTATCTATCTATCTATCTACCTACCTATCTATCTATTTATTTATTTTTGAGTTGCAGTCTCACTCTGTTGCCTAGGCTGGAGTGCAGTGGCACACTCACGGCCACTGCAGCCTTGACCTGTTAGTCTCAGGTGATCCTTCCGCCTCAACCTTCCAAGTAGTCAGAACTACAGGCACACGCCACCACACCCAGCTAATTTTGTGATTTATTGTAGATATGAGGGCTTGCCAAGCTGGCTGGGCTGGTCTCGAACCCGTCGGCTCAGGTAATCCTCTCATTTCAGCCTCCCAAAGTGCTGGGATTATATGCGTGAGCCACCATGCCTGGCCTAGCATTATTTATAATAGCAAAAAAATGGAAACGAATGTCCACTAACTGATGAACAGGTAAGTTAAGTATAGCAGTATATCTGTGCAAGGGAATATTACTCAGCAATAAAGAGGAAGTTTTGACACTTGCATGCTACAACATGATGACTTTGAGGATTGTGCTAAATAAGATAAACCTGTCACAAAAAGACAAATGCTGGCCGGGTGCAGTGGCTCATGCCTGTAATTCCAGCACTTTGGGAGGCCGAGGTGGGAGAATCACTTGAGCCCAGGAACTTGAGACCAGCCTAGGCAACATAGTGAACCCTCGTCTCTACAAAAAAGAAGAAAAAAATAGCTGGGAGTGGTGGCACATGCCTGTAGTTCCAGCTACTCGGGAGGCTGAGGCAGAAGGATCGTCTGAGCCCAGGAGGCCAAGGTTGCAGTGAGCCATGATCACACCACTTCATTCCAACCTGGGAGACAGAATGAGACCTTGACTCAAAAAAAAAAAAAAAAAAGACAAATACTGTGTGAGTCCACTTATATGAGATTCCTAGAGGAGTCACATTCAAGAGACAGAACATAGAATGATGGTTGCCGGGGTGGGTGTGGGGAGTTATTGTTAATAGCTAGAGTGTCCATTCTGTAAGATAAAGAGTTCTGTGGAAGAGGGTGGTAACTGCACAGATCCTTGTGAACCCCTGCACTATACACTTAAAGGTGCCTGAGATGGTAAACATGTATGCTTTACAACTGAAAACATTAAAATCCCATAACAACTTATCATCAATAGCTCTACTTAGAATGCTCTTGCTAGACGAGGTCCACTTCAGCATTGTAGAAACTTCCTGTCTTGCCCAAGGACTTCTTCCTTAGACTCTCTCACCTCTTCAGTTTTTGAAAGACATATGAAAAAGGCTTGACCAAGATTTATCAAATCAAAACGAACTTCACCTGTTCCTCCTTCACTTAGGACAACTTGCTTAACCCAATATGCTCAGAAACAATTGGGAAAATGGCAATATTGATCATTTAAATACATCTTTGTTAATACTTTTTGAAAAATAGAAATGCTTTAATCACATATCTTAAACATAGTCTTGGCCAAAGCTTGAAGGAGGCAACTTAGCTCATATGATTTATGACACAAGACACCATTGACTTTTAAGAGGCAAAGCCAGTCCTTAGTGCCAAACCAATCTGTAAAATCAAACTTCATTTCTGTCAGCAACTTGACTTCATTTTTCAATACAAATCCCCGTGAAAAATCGACATGAGCCAAAATGTTTGTGTCCAAAGCAGAACTTCACTCTTGACAGAAAATCTGAGCAAGACAAGAAAGTCAAGAGTGTAGGATGGATTTAGCACACCATGGGTTGAGGAGGCTTCAAAGGTGCCCTTACTTCAAACAAGAGCCCCTTCTTGTTCACACAGCTGGGGCCTGGGCCCATTGAGATTCAGGAGGGCCAGAGCTGGGCCTTTCTTCTGTAGAATGGGGAGGTGGGGAAGGGAAGGAGAACCAAGTTTCCAGAACAAGGAACTACGAGTCCTGGTCCTCCAGGGTCTCCCTCCCCAGCTTCCGCCAAGGAGTCAGAGGACGCAGTGCTGGAGCTGATTCTCCCCACACTTGTTCCACCCATCCTCACAGTTCCAGCAGGTGTCCATCCACCAGTGGCTCGGCTGAGAACCTGGGGGCGCCCTTGATCCCTCCTTCACCCCATACCCCTACCCAATCCATCAAATTCGGCCAGAATGTACCCAAACCCTGTTTCTTCTCACCTCTCCCTGGCTTAAGTCTGGCCACCACCACCTTTGCCTGGAAGTTCACATGAACCTCTTTGCTGTCGCTTTGCTCCACCTCTTGTTCACCTACTAGTCCTTCCTTGCACAGTGACCAGAGGGGTCCTGTCCTTCCCTATGTAAAACCTCCCCATTGCTTTCCTTTGCACTTGGAAGAAAATCTGAATGATATTCTATCTTGTTGGGTGATCAACTAACTTGTCCCAGCCAAGCCAGGACAACTGCACGCCCTGCACAGGGCCCTGTAGGCTTTGACCTGGCCTACCTCTATGAAAGTTTCTTAGGAGACCTCCTCCTTGCCACCACTCCCTGCACCCTCCCAGGATCACTTGTTCCTACCCCACTGGTTCCCTGAGAGCTGGTCCTCCAGGGTCTCCCTCCTTGGTCCAGGAGTTTTGTGCTTGCTGTCCTTGCTGTCTCCTGTAACTGGAGCTCTCTGGTTATTGTTTTATTAGGCTTCAGCTCAATGCCCACTCCTGAAAGAGGCCTTGGATCTCTCCTGCTTTCTTTCTTTTTTTTTTTAACCATCGTCACCTGGCCCTCTGCCTCTTGCTTATTCACTGTGCAACGTGAAGAAGCTCTCCATGCCTCACTTTCTTATCCATAAAGTGGGGGCAGGTGTTATCCTCAACGGACTGTAGAGGGGGTCCCATAAGATACTCCTTTCCAAGTCCTTGGATCATTGCTGGACATAAAAAGTGCTTTTTTTCCTTCTTAAGTCAGAATCTCTATCACCCAAGCTGAAGTGCAGTGGTACACTCATGGCTTGCTGCAGCCTCAACTTCCTGGACTTCAGTGATCCTTCTGTCTCAGCCTCCAAGTAGCTGGGACTATAGGCATGCACTGCCATGCCTAACTAATTTTTAAGTTTTTTGTAGAGATGAGGTCTTGCTTCAAGGGGGGACCCCCAAAAACCAGAATTTATTTATACAAAATTGTGTATTTATTCTTACATGTTTAAACTTCAGTCACTTTCAAAGTACTCTCCATTTGATGCCATATACTTATTGAGATGCTTTTTACACTGCTGAAAACAGTTTGTGAACTTGTCAGTTTTTATGACTTTTATGCTTCTGCTGGTTGTGTTTCACCTCATCCACATTGGCAAAATGTTTCCCTTTAAAGATATTTTTCATCCAGGGAAACAAACGAAAAAGGTGCTTGGGGCGAGATTGCGTTTGAATGGGGTGGGGGGGCACAGGGGTCATGCTCTTTTTGGTCAAAAACTGCTGAACACTTAGTGCAGTGTGGGCAGGTTCGTTGTCATGGTGGAAGAACCAGAAACCCATTTGCCACAAAAAAATTGACCGAAGCTGAATGCAGTCTCTTACAACAACACTAGCTGGTACACTGATGCCAATGGGTTCCTAGAACACCTACCTAGCAGGGAAAGCCTGTACTACAAAGGTCTTTCCTTCAACAAGACAATTCCATTTTTTTTGATCCCCCCTCATATGTTGCCCAGGGTGGTCTGGAACTCCTGGGCTCCAGCAATCCTCCCACCTCAGCCTCCCCAAGTTCTGGGATTACAGGCATGAGCCATCACACCTGGTATGAAATTGCTTCTTATTAATTGTAATTATAGCCCTGTCCTATTTTCTTTCCAGCACCTGTCAATGTCTGAGAAAATCTTTTTTTATTTTTGGTTCCATGTTTATTGTCTGTCTCTTCAACTAGACTATGAGCTGTATCAAGACAAAGATCTATTTTACTTTCTTCATTGCCAAGAACAGTGCCTGGCACATATCAAGAGCACAACGCATAGGTTCAGAAAAGGAAATATGATGGTTACATGACGATGTAATTTGCTTAATGCCATTAAATTGCACACATAAAAATAGGTAAGGTGGGGCAATTGATATTATATATACATATATTTAATGTTACTTACCACAATAAAAAAACACTATGTCACATAATAAATATTTTATAACTTTCCTAGGTTAAAAAGAAGTAACTCCTGGGAGGAGTTAGCTGCTCAGGGAGGGCATGGCCTGGGGTCGTGGCTTTCTGGGACTTGTTTTACATAACACTCCTCCTTTTCTTTATTTTTTTAAATTTTAGATTCAGAGAGTACACGTACATGTGCTTTACATGGACATATTGTGTAGTGGTGGAGATTGGGTCTCAGACGGCTCATTTCCCGGGCAGTGAACAATGGGCCCTGCAAGTAGTTTCTGAACCATAATCCCTTTTTCTCTCTTCCCTTATTTTGTGTCCCCAGTGTGTATTATTTCCATCTTTTTGACTGTTTAGTTCCTACATATGAGTGAGAATACGTGGTGTTTGCTTTCCTGTTTCTGAGTCAGTTCACTTAGGATGAGAATTTCCAGCTCCATCCATATTGCTGCAAAGAATGTAATATCCAGAATCTGCAAGGAACTCAAACAACACAACATGAAAAAAACAAGAGACCCCATCAAAGAGTGGGCAAAGGGCATGAATAGACATTTCTCCAAAAGAAGACACACACAAAGACACAAGCAGAAAACAAACATATGAAATAATGCTCAACATCACTAATCCAGGTGGCGATGGTTAAAAAAAAAAAAAAGAAAGAAAGCAGGAGAGATCCAAGGCTTCTTTCAGGAGGGGGCATTGAGCTGAAGCCTAATAAAACAATAACCAGAGAGCTCCAGTTACAGGAGACAGCAAGGACAGCAAGCAAAAAACTCTTGGACCAAGCATAGCTCTCAGGGAACCAGTGGGGTAGGAACAAGTGATCCTGGGAGGGTGCAGGGAGTGGTGGCAAGGAGGAGGTCTCCTAAGAAACTTTCATAGAGGTAGGCCAGGTCAAAGCCTACAGGGCCCTGTGCAGGGCGTGCAGTTGTCCTGGCTTGGCTGGGACAAGTTAGTTGATCACCCAACAAGATAGAATATCATTCAGATTTTCTTCCAAGTGCAAAGGAAAGCAATGGGGAGGTTTTACATAGGGAAGGACAGGACCCCTCTGGTCACTGTGCAAGGAAGGACTAGTAGGTGAACAAGAGGTGGAGCAAAGCGACAGCAAAGAGGTTCATGTGAACTTCCAGGCAAAGGTGGTGGTGGCCAGACTTAAGCCAGGGAGAGGTGAGAAGAAACAGGGTTTGGGTACATTCTGGCCGAATTTGATGGATTGGGTAGGGGTATGGGGTGAAGGAGGGATCAAGGGCGCCCCCAGGTTCTCAGCCGAGCCACTGGTGGATGGACACCTGCTGGAACTGTGAGGATGGGTGGAACAAGTGTGGGGAGAATCAGCTCCAGCACTGCGTCCTCTGACTCCTTGGCGGAAGCTGGGGAGGGAGACCCTGGAGGACCAGGACTCGTAGTTCCTTGTTCTGGAAACTTGGTTCTCCTTCCCTTCCCCACCTCCCCACTCTACAGAAGAAAGGCCCAGTTCTGGCCCTCCTGAATCTCAATGGGCCCAGGCCCCAGCTGTGTGAACAAGAAGGGGCTCTTGTTTGAAATAAGGGCACCTTTGAAGCCTCCTCAACCCATGGTGTGCTAAATCCATCCTACACTCTTGACTTTCTTGTCTTGCTCAGATTTTCTGTCAAGAGTGAAGTTCTGCTTTGGACACAAACATTTTGGCTCATGTCGATTTTTCACGGGGATTTGTATTGAAAAATGAAGTCAAGTTGCTGACAGAAATGAAGTTTGATTTTACAGATTGGTTTGGCACTAAGGACTGGCTTTGCCTCTTAAAGTCAATGGTGTCTTGTGTCATAAATCATATGAGCTAAGTTGCCTCCTTCAAGCTTTGGCCAAGACTATGTTTAAGATATGTGATTAAAGCATTTCTATTTTTCAAAAAGTATTAACAAAGATGTATTTAAATGATCAATATTGCCATTTTCCCAATTGTTTCTGAGCATATTGGGTTAAGCAAGTTGTCCTAAGTGAAGGAGGAACAGGTGAAGTTCGTTTTGATTTGATAAATCTTGGTCAAGCCTTTTTCATATGTCTTTCAAAAACTGAAGAGGTGAGAGAGTCTAAGGAAGAAGTCCTTGGGCAAGACAGGAAGTTTCTATAATGCTGAAGTGGACCTCGTCTAGCAAGAGGTTACAAAGCATGACCATGAAGCAAGCCCTGTGAGCCCACCTTGCCCCCTAGAAAACAGAGCAGTAGCAAATCCTTTGAAGTCCCACGTGTTCTTCTCAATGCTGTAGGGAGTTGGTTCTTTCTAGAATCACTCTCTTTCCTTTAGTTTTATTATATGTATATATATTCCTAAGCAATTTATAATTTGGTTTTTCTTATTTGTGTATTTTACAAAAATAGTGTCATGTTATCAATATTCCTCTGAAATGTGTTTATTACCGTGACTAACTCTAAGATTCACCTGTGTTGATGCACATAGCCACCAGGCAGTTATTTTCACCACTATTTAGGAATCCACCATAAAATCCATTCTTTATTTCTACAATCTAATGCCGATAGACATTTGGATTGTCACTTTTCCCCTTCTCTCTTCCTTATTGCTCTTCTGATCAATGATCAATGTACATATATCTCCTGTTGTACCTGTACAGGGGTTTCTACTGGGAACCATCTAAAAAGTAGCTAGTACTTTTCCCTCCCTCTACTCTGGGTAAAAAATGAGTTTTATGTCATGACCCAGTATACAGACACATATATTTATTGTGACATTTTGTGACACACCTTGGAATTTTCTGTGCTATTCTATTCTATTCTTTCTTTTTAAGTTGGAGTCTCACTCTGTTGCCCAGGCTGGAGTGCAATCGCAAACTCATGGCCACAGCAGCCTCGCCTTGTTGGGCTCAATCTATCCTTCTGCCTCAGCCTTCCAAGTAGCTGGAACCACAGGCATGTGCCACCACTCCCAGCTAATTTTTGGTTTATTGTAGGGACAAGGTCTCACCAAGTCGCCAAGGCTGTTTTCAAACCCCTCAGGCAATCCTCTTTCCTCAGCCCCCCCAAATGCTGGGATTACAGGCTTGAGCCACTGCACCCGGCCTCTATTTTATTTTTTTAAAAGATATTGTTGCAGATTACAAGGATTTTATGACCAGCAAATTCATAGGGTGAAAAATCCTGTATTCTAGTTTGGACATATACCTAGGAGCAGGATCACTGGGTCATGGGGCATGAATTATATTTAACTTTGTGAGAATGGCCAAATTGTTTTCAAAAGTAGTTATGATAATCAATTCCTCACAGCTCATATAAGAATTGACATTCACTCTACATCCTCACTTTGTGGAGTAAGACTTACTTTTGCCAGACCCGTGATTCATCTTTAATGATGTGCTTAACTGTGTCTTTCACCATTTTACTCTTGGATTTTTTGTCTTTTTCTTAGTGATTTATTAAAGTTCTTTATATTTTAAGACTACTAATCTTTTATTGGTTTCTTTCATTTTAAGTATTGGCTCCCGGTTTATATCTTATGTTTTCACTTCCTTTACCAGTAAAAGATGATGAACAGAAATTTCTAAGTTTTTGGATACTGACACAAGTATGATAAAAAAAAAAACCAGAAAAAAAGAAATAAATTTTTATTTTATTTTTTATTTTTTGAGTCAGAGTCTCATTCTGTCACCCAGGCTAGAGTGCAGTGGCATGCTCACAGCCACTGCAGCCTCGACCTGCTGAACTCAGTTGATCCTTCTGCCTCAACCTTCCAAGTAGCTGGAACTACAAGCACGCGCTTAATTTTTTTTTTTTTTTGAGTTTGAGTCTCACTTTGTCACCCAGGCTGCAGTGTAGCGGTAGGCTCATGGCCATCACAGGCTCGACCTGCTGGGCTTAGGTGATCCTTCCACCTCAGCCTTCTAAGAAAGCTGGAACTACAGGTGTGCACCATCATCCCCAGCTAATTTTTTGGTTTATTGCAGAGACAAGTTCTCGCCAAGTTGTCCAGACTGGTCTCAAACCCATGGGCTCAGTCAATCCACTCACCTCCACCTTCCAAAGTGCTGGAATTATAGGTGTGAGCACAGCGCCCGGCAGAAACTTTTAATTTTAACTTGGTTAAATTTATCAATAATTTCCTTTGTAGTTAGTACTTTTGGTTCTTGTTGAAAAAATTCTTCCTTATTCTAAAGTCAAAAAAAATTGCCTAAAATTTTCTGCTAATGAGTAATTTTAAAATTGAAACCTTTTACCACCAGGAATTTATACATTTTTCCTGGACTTCCCTATACATTATCAATGATCCCTTCACCATTTACTAAACAATGTGTCCTATGCCCTGATCTAGGTGAGGCTGTCATTACCAAGCTTCTCCAAACTTGTGGGTCCATTCTACCCCGTCCTCAGTTCCTTTGTCAATGTGTCTATCTCTGTCAATACAACACTACCGCTACGAAGCAGTGTATTGAGTGTTCTCTGCTCTGTGTTCTCCCACACTCACGTTAGACTCATCGGGACAAGTTTTATTAAAAACTTTGTTGAAACTTTGGAATTACATTGACTACAGAAATCATTTTGAAAAGTCTTTATGATATTTACTATTCCATCAGGAACATCAACTAACTCTCCATCGATTTACATTTTCATTAATGTCCTGCAGTAATGATTTGCCATTTTATGCAAATTGTAAATTTAAGGGAGGGCTTCAAAAATGTAAATTAGACCTACCTTCCTTTACTCTTAAAATAAAGCCCAAATTCCTCACCTGGATGTGTAAACTAGGCCCCAACTACCTTTTCAATTTTGTCTTATAAAACTAGCACCCTCACCCAGGACTGACCAGTTCCATGGGTCTGGTCAGTTCCTTTTACTTAACCCAGGAAATTTGCAACAGCTAATCAGTGTAACCCTCTGGTAAGAAGGTCTTCCACCTTCTGCTCAGCTAATATCTATCTCAAATGACTCTACTTCAAAGATATGTAATTTTTTTTTTTTAGTAGGAGTCACTGTGTCACCCAGGCTAGTCCACTGGCACACTCATGGCTACCACAGCCTCAACCTGCTGGGCTCAGGTGATCCTTCTGCCTCAGCCTTCCAAGTAGTTGGAACTAATGTGTGGAACTAATGCTGGGCTCAGGTGATCCTTCTGCCTCAGCCTTCCAAGTAGTTGGAACTACAGGCATGCGCCACCATGTGTGGCTAGTTTCTTAATTTATTATAGAAATGAGGTCTCACCATTTTGCCCAGACTGGTCTTGAACACCTGGGCTCAGACAGTACTCTTGCTTCTGCCTCCTAAATTGCTGGGATTATAGGTGTGAACCACTGTACCCAGTTAAAGAGATCTCTTGTTAACATTCTATTTAAAATTGTGCAATTACACTTTTTCACAGCACAGAAACCCTGTTCTTTCCCTTCTAACTTTTTAACACTTTTGGTAGTTTGTTGGTTGTTAGTATGTGTGTTTGCTTAATGTCTGGCTTCCTGAACAGACTCTAAGCTGCTTAAGGAATCTTAGTTGTTTGGCAGACCGAGGTACCTGGTACATTGTTTAGCACATAATAGATGCTCAATAATTTTTTTTTTTTTTAGTTGGAGTCTCACTCTGCCACCCAGGCTGGAGTGCAGTGGCATGCTCATGGCCACTGCAGCCTTGACTTGCTGGGCTCAGGTGGTCCTTCCACCTCAGCCTTCCAAGTAGCTAGAACTACAGGCAAGCATCACCACACCCAGATAATTTTTTGATTTATTGTAGAGATGAGGTCTCGCCAAGTTGCCCAGGCTGGTCTTGAACCCGTGGGCTCAGGCATTTCTCTCACCTCAACCTCCTAAAGAGCTGAGATTATAAGCGTGAGCCGCCATACCCGGCCAAATATTTGTTAAAGAAAGAATGGAGGCCAGGACTGGTGGCTCACACTTGTAATCCCAGCACTTTGGGAGATGGAGGTAAGCCCTGGAGTTCTAGACAAGCCTGGGCAATTTGGTGAGACTTTGGTTATACAATAGATTTTAAAAGAAGAAGAAGAAAAAAAAAAGATTAGCCTGGCATGGCTGCACACACCTGTGGTTCCAGCTACTTGGAAGGCTGAAGTGGAAGGATCACCTAAGCCCAGCAGATCAAAGTTGTAGTAGTTATGATCATGCCATTGCACTCTAGCCTGGGTAACAGAATGACACTACAACTCAAAAAAATAAATACATAAAAATAAAAGAAAGAAAGGATGGAAAGGAGAGAGGAAGGGAGTGACTTCTGTCCTATCCTATAGTGAGGCAAGAAGAAACAAAGCCAAATAAGGAACATTAGGGGTAAAAATGAGCTAACTTTAAAAAGAGCTTTCAAAAATTACATTATTAATGTAATGTAGAATATGTTCTAGTTTTCAATGGTTCAAGTGATATAGAAATATAATTTTTCTTTTTTTTTTTCAGAGATGGAAGTCTTACTGTGTTGCTCAGGCTAGTTTTGAAGTCCTGGGCTCAAGTGATTCTCCTATCTCGGCTTCCCCAAGTACTAGGATTACAGGCATGAGTCATTGTGTCTGGCCAAGAAACATAAATTTAAGTTTCCTTTAATCACCTTCCTCTTCAAATCCATCTACCTTCTCAAAGGTAACCACTATTTAACATTGGTTAGGTGGAGTATCTTCACAGATCCTATACACTTATTTATTTTTGTCTATATACAAGTATGCATCTATATACATATTGATTTTTTCTTTTTTAAAATCATAATTAGAATTATACTTTTTTTTTTCTTCTTTTTGAGTCGGGGTCTCATTCTGTTGCCCAGGCTGAGGTGTAGTGGCTTGATTGACCTCCTGGGCTCAGGGGATCCTTCCACCTCCCTAGTGGCTTGGACTACAGCCATGCCCAGATAATTTTTTTTTTTTTTATAGACAAGGTTTTGCTATGTTGCCCAGACTGGTCTCAAACTCCTGGACTCAAGCAATCCTCCCGCTTCAGCCTCCTAAAGTGTTGGGATTATAGGCGTGAGCCACCACAACTGGCAAGAATAATACTTCCTAGTTGTTGTGTGCAATGCTCTTTCTTTCCTTAATAATATGGCATGGACATCTTTCTATTTCAGTTCAGTTAGATACTTAAACAGTCCCCCTTAATTGATAGATATTAGTTTGCTGAAATAGTTCACTATTATAAATAAGGTTGAAATGGATATTCATTGTATTAGTCAGGATTCTCCAGAGAAACAGAGCCAATATAATATGTATTTGTGTGTGTGTATGTGTATGCGTGTATACACATATACAGTTGACTTTGAACAGTGTGGAGGTTAGGTGTGCCTACTCCTTGAGCAGCTGACAATCTGCAAATAACTTTTGACTCCCCCAGAACTTAACAACTAATAACCTACTGTTGACCAGAAGTCTTACTGATAGCATATTGATTAACACATATGGGGAGGGGCGGAAACCAGAATTAGTTTATAAAAAAATTGTATATTGGGCAACCCCTCGGATCCCCTCCCACTCTGGGAGCTTTTCTGTCCTCTCAATAAATCCTGCTTTTAAAAAAATTGTGTATTTATTCTTGCATGTTTAAACTTCAGTCATCTTCAAAGTTCTCTGTTTGATGCAATATACCTATCAAGACGCTTTTTCCACTGCTCAGAACAGTTTTTTTTTTGTGTGTGTGTGTTGGAGTCTCACTCTATCTCTCAGACTGGAGTGCAGTGGCACACTCCTGGCCACTGCAGCCTCGACTTACTGGGCTCCAGCGATCCTTCATCCTCAGCCTTCCAAGTAGATGTAACTGCAGGCACGTGCTACCATGTCCGGCTGATTTTTTTGATTTATTGTAGAGATGAGGTCTCACCAAGTTGCCCAGGCGGGTCTTGAACCCGCGGGCTCAGGCAATTCACTCACCTCGGCCTCCCAAAGCACGGGATTACAGGCTGAGCCACCGAGCCCTGCCCAGAACAGTTTTTTAAATCGTCCATTTGGATGCCTTTTAGTGCTTCTGCCATTTTTTCGTTTCACCTCTTATATCAGCAAAATGTTTCCCTTTGAGGACTTTTTTCATCCAGAGAAGCAAACAAAAAAAGTCACTGGAGTGAGACTGAGTGAATAGGGAGGGTGGATCATGCTGTTTTTTGGTCAAAAACTGCTGAACAGTCAGTGGGCAGGTGCATTGTCATGATGGAAGAATGAATTACCTGTTTGCCGCAACTTGGAACATTTCTTCCACATATTGTGACTCAGCCTTCTCAAAACTTCTAGATAAAAACTTTGTTTGACCGTTTGATCTGGAAGAACAAATTCCGAGTGCACAATTCTTTTCATATAAAAAAAACCAAATGATCATTTTTTTCACATTTAACTTCACTTGTGCTCTTTTGCGTCGGGCCGTTTTCTACAGGCTAGATTTTGTTTCAGGATCATAACTGAAGCACCAAGATTCATCTCTGGTTATGGCTTTGGGAAAACAAAAACAAAAACCAGGGTCTGCCTCCAGCTGTTCCTTCAAAGCATGGCATGCAGTTAAACGATTGTCTCCTTGTTCAGGGGTGAGCAAGCAAGGCATGAATTTTGTTGAAATTCATTCCATGCCCAAATTTTCAGATAAAATTCACTGATAGGAAATCCATAACATCCCAGTCAATTCCGTAAGTTCACCAATAGTCCGATAGTGAAATAGTGACTGCCAAGATGACTTGATGAATTCCTTTTTTCTTTTTTTGAGGTGGAGTCTCATTCTGTTGCCCAGGCTGGAGTGCAGTGGTACACTCACGGCCACCCCAGCATCAACCTACTGGGCTCCAGTGATCCTTCCACCTTAGTCTTCCAAGTAGTTGGAGCTACAGGCAGGCACTACCATACCTGGCTAAATTTTTGGATTTATTGTATAGACGAGGGCTTGCCGAGTTGCCCAGGCTGGTCTCAAACCCACAGACTCAGGCAATTCACTCGCCTCAGCCTCCCAAAGTGCTGGGATTACAGGCTGAGCCACCAAGCCCGACCAACGAATTCTTACCACATTTTCTTCAGTTCAGCTGGTCAAAAGGCACCTGAAACAAGGCTGATTGTCAATCAACATTTCATCTCATTTAAAAAGATAAAACCATTCGTAAACTTGTGTGTTTACTTAGAATAGCATCTTTGTAAACTATCTATAGCAAAACAACCATTTCTGCCACATTTTCCCCCAAGAGAAAACAAAATTTTACTGCTGCATGCTGTTCATGTAAATCACCAATCATGAAATGGACAAAAGTGCTGAAAGAATCTCAAAAAAAAAAAAATGTTGATGAAATGTTGATTGACATTCACTGAAGATGAATGCAGCCTTGCACAAAAATGCTAACTGGTACACTGATGTCAGTGGGTTCCTAGAATACTTTTGTAGTGGGGAAGCCTGTATTACAAGGGATCCACCCTCCAGAAGATAATTCCGTTTTTTGGGGTCCCCTCGTATTTTGTATGTTATATGTACTATATACTGTGTTCTTGTAAAAAGTAAGCTAGAGAAAAGAAAAAGTAATTAAGAAAACGATAAGGAATAGAAAATATATGTACTATTCATTAATCAGAAGCACATCATCATAAAGTTATTCTTCCTTGTTATATTTATATTAGGTAGACTGAAGAGGAGAGAATGAAGAAGGCCTGGTCTTGCTGCTTCAGGTGTGACAGAGGTGGAAAAAAATCTATGTTTAAATGGACCCGTGCAGTTCAAACCCATGTTGTTGAAAGGTCAAGTGTCTACTAGGGGGACCAAAAAAACAAACAAAACCATAATTATTTTTTGGAGGGTGGGACCCTTGTAGTACAGGCTTTCCCCGCTAGGTGAGTGTTCTAGGAACCTATCGGCATCAGTGTACCAGCTAGCGTTGTGAGAGGCTGTGTTCAGTTTCAGTGAAGTTTTTTTCTTTGGAGGGTCTTTCAACGTGTTTGCCTATTTCATGATGGGTGCTTTACACGAACAACCTGTCCATGCTGTGCTGAGTGTTCAGCAGTTTTTTTGTTTTCTTACCAAAAACATCATGACCCTTGTGCCCCTCCCTCCCCATTCACTTGATTTCGCCCCAAGCACCTTTTTTTGTTTGTTTGTTTCCCTGGATGAAAAATGTCCTCAAGGGGACATTTCAATGTGGAAGAGGTGAAACAAAAAATGGCAGAAGCACTAAAAAGTGTCAAAATTGACAAGTTCAGAAACAGTTTTGAGCACTAGATAAAGAGTCTCAATAGGTGTATTGCATTAGATAAAGAGTATTTTGAAGGTGACTGAAGTTCAAGCACAAAAGAATAAATATATATATTTTATAAATAAATTCTGTTTTTTTGGGGTCCTCCCTTGTATAAGGATACCTCTCATTAGACTGAGGGAAGAAGACTCTAGGATGATCTCATCTTGAGATTTTTAACTAACTTACATTTGCAAAGACACTTTTTCAAATAAAGTCACCTTCACAGGTTCTGGGGGGATATATTTTGGGTGACCACCATTAACCTACTGCATACTCTATCACATTATCCTCTTTCATCTTTCAATTTTAAGAATACTTACACCTTTAAAATGATCTAGTTTAGTGCTGCTTTCTAGTTGCTGGTTATGACCCATTAGTGAGCTATGAAATAGAGTATGTTTGGATGAGTATTCAAAAATTTTAGACAGAAGTTACAAAATGGAATAGAAAACATTAGAGTCTATTACATTTGATAAGGGTGAGAGCTGAGACCACCTACATTCATATTTCTTTAGGATCAGGGCCAAGAACTGAGGCCACTTGGTTTAACTATTTGTTCCAGGAAAATTCTGGAAACAATATTCCTCACAAAATTAAAATTACCATAAGATCTAGCATTTCCACTTCTAGATATACAACCAGAATTGTTGAAAACAGGGTCTCAAAGAGATATTTGTACACTCTTGTTCATTGCTGCATTATTCACAATAACTAAAAGGTGGAAACAACTCAAGTGTTCAACAGATAAACAAAATGTATATACACATGTATTAGTCTGCTTAAGTTGCTATAACAAAATATCACAGACTGGGTGCTTAAACAACAGAAATTTGTTTTCATACTGTTCTGGAAACTAGGAGATCCAAAATGAAGTGCCAGGTGATCTGGTTTCTGGTAGGGCTCTCTCCCAGGCTTGCAGACAGTTTTCTTGCTACGTCCTCACGTGGTATGTCTTTGGTGCATGCATGTGAGAAAAGAATACAAGCTCTCTGGATTCTATTCTTCTAAGAATGCTGGTCCTATCCAGTCAATATCCAGTCTCGATCTCATTTAACACTGATCACTTCCCTAGATGCCATCTCTAAATATAGTCACATGGGGGACTAGGGCTTTGATATACTAATTGTGGGGGAAAACAAATATTTAGTCCATAGCAACACACAGTGGAAGATTACTCAACTTTGAAATTGAAGGAAACTCTGACACATACTACAACGTGGATAACCTTGAGTACATGAAGCAAAGTGAAATAAGCTGGACACAAAACTGTTACCAGTTCAACAGGATTTGACCGTTTGGCAGGTGACCAGTCTGATGCCTACAACCAAGGAGGATTTAATAAAGTGATTTAATTACTTGCAAGAAGTAAGGAGAACACCAGGGATAGTTCCCAAAGCAGTGCCTCGTGACAAAGGTAGAAACAGGGCTATGTTAGACTGGTGAGCTGAGTCCTCACACGCAGAGGTGGAATAAAGGCAGCGTAGGCAGGTGCTGTCGGTCACATTTCTGCGCATCGCATGTATAGAGAAATGGCAAATAAGCTTGTCTTTGGGCAGGGTTTTTAGTATGGTCATGCAGAACGCTCAGCAACGTGCCTTGCCAACTCAGGCATCTCTGGATCCAACTGGTTTCTGTTTTGTCAGGGCTGGACTTCATCCTGGAACTTTTGAAAACAACACAAACTCAACATGCAATAATCCCAAGCAGGTACTTTTTCACAGTGTGTACCTAAAACTCAGGGGCCTTGAGTTACAAAAGGACAAGCATTGCATGATTCCATTTATATGACTACCTAGAGTAGTCAAATTCACGGAGACAGAGAGTAGAGTGGTGGTTACAAGGGGCTGGGGCTGGGGAATGAAGAGTTGCTGTTTAAGGCACGCAGAGTTTTCAGTCCCCCAAGGTGAAAAATGTTCTGGAGACGGATAGTGGTGATGGCTAACCACATGTAAATGCACTTGACACCACACAACTGTATACTGCTTTTACTTCTTTTGTACACACACCCAGAAGAGAACCCACTTGGTTGTTTCTGTAACTTTTACAGAAAGTTTGCTGAAATTTATTTATTTCACTTGTTTAAAAAGAATTTGTGGCTGGGCTCAGTGGCTCAGCCTGTAATCCTGGCACTTTGGGAGGCCGAGGCAAGTGGATTGTCTGAGCCCGCGGGTTCGAAACCAGCCTGGGCAACTTGGCGAGACCTCATCAATACATTAAAAAATCAAAAATTGCCAGGCGTGGTAGCACACAGCTATAGCTCCAGCTACTTGGAAGGCTGAGGCGGAAGGATTGCTGGAGCCCAGCAGATCGATGTTGGGGTGGCTGTGAGTGTGCCACTGCACTTTAGCCTGGGCGACAGAGTGAGACTCCAACTCAAAAAAAAAAAAGAATTTGTAATTGGTCATTGAAGAATTTTTAAGTTGGCTGCTTTAAGATCCTTGTAGGACTTTAAACTTTATCAAGGCTATAGTAGTCACCACAGCATGGTATTAGGACAGCGATAGGCACATAGACCAATGGAGTAGGACAGGGAATCCAGAAATAAAAACATGGTCCCTCAACCAGCTATTTTCTACAAAGTCATCAATAACAAACACTAGGGAAAGGAAACTACATTTAGCAAATGGTGATGGGAAAACTGGCTAACCATGTGCAAAAGAATGAAACTGGACCCCTACCTATTACCATATACAACATTAACTCAAAATGGATCAAGGACTTAAATGCAAGACCTCAAGCTGTAAGAATCTTAGAAGAAAATGTAGGGAATACTCTCCTGGATATTGGTGTAGGCGATGAATTCATAGCCAAGTCCTCAAAAGCAAATGAAGCAAAAGCTAAGATTGAGAGGTGGAAACTTATCACACTGAAAAGCTTTTGCACAGCAAAAGAAACCATCAAGAAAGTAAAGAGACAACCCACAATGGGAAAAAATATTCGCAAGCTATGCATCTGACAAAGGTCTAACATCCAGGGTCTACAAGGAACTCAAACACTTTGAAAGGAAAAAAACAAAGCCATTAAAAAGTGGGCCAAGAGCCAGCTCCGTGGCTCAGCCTGTAATCCCGCCTTTTGGAGGCTGAGGTGAGTGGATTGCCTGAGCCCACGGGTTCGAGACCCGCCTGGGCAGCGAGACCTCATCTCTACAATCAATCAAAAATTCAGCCGGGCGTGGTAGCGTGTGCCTGTAATTCCGGCTACTTGGAAGGCTGAGGCGGAAGGATCGCCGGAGCCCAGCAGGTCAAGGCGGTGGTGGCCGGGAGCGGCCACTGCACTCCAGTTTGGGCGACAGAGTGAGACTCCAACTCAAAAAAAAAAAAAAAAAAAAGTGGGCAAAGAACATGAATAGACACTTCCCAATGGAAGACATACAAGCAGTCAATAAACACATGAAAAAAGCTCAGCCTTGTTAATCATCAGAGAAATGCAAATCAAAACTATAATGAGATATCATCTAACTATACAAGGAATGGCTATCATTAACAAGTCAAAAAACAACAGATGCTGGCACAGTTGCAGAGAAAAAAGGTTGCTTCTACACTCTTGATGGGAATATAAGCTAGTTCAACCTCTGTGAAAAGCAGTGTGATGATTTCTCAAAGAACTAAAAATTGAGCTTCCATACGATCTAGCTATCTCTCTTCTGGGAATATACCTGTAAGAACATAAAGTATTTTACCCAAAAGACACCTGCACACACATGTTTATTGCCACACTATTCGCAATAGCAAAAACTTGAAACAAACCCAGATGCCCACTGAACGTGGACTGAATAAAGAAAATGTGGTACATATAAATGATGGAGTATTATGCAGCGATAAAGAAGAGCAAAATCATGGCTTTCGCACCAACTTGGTTGCAGCTGGAGACCATCATACTAAATGAACTATCACAGAAACAAAGAATTGAGTACCGCACGTTGTCACTCATAAGCAGGCCCTGATCTCTGGTCACACTAGTACAAGGATGCGATCGGCAGACATCGGATACAACCGGGGGGAGGAAGGGACACATTGGGTAGCAACACATTGGGTCTTCTGTCAGGGGAAGTGAGGGCCCCAAATTTCATCTGCATGTAACATTCTTATGTGGTAAATCCCAATTTGTACCCCACAACTCTAAAATAAAATAAAATTTTCGTTAGATAATCCTGATGGGAACAGCAGACACTGGGGACTCCTAAGGGGGGGGGGGCAAGGGTTGAAAAACCACCTGCTGGGCACCACACTCACTATTTGGGTGATGGGTCCACTGGGAGCCCAGTGCTCACCATCATGCAACATACCCATGTAACAAACCTGCGTACGTACCTCTTGCATGTTAAAAAAAAAAAAAAAAAAAAAAAA
>NW_007246704.1:124283-128138 GCF_000164805.1 Carlito syrichta | reverse complement strand
GTTAAAAAAAAAAAAAAAAAGAAGAAGTATCGGCCAGGCACGGTGGCTCAAGCCTGTAATCCCAGCACTCTGGGGGGCCAAGGCGAGAGGACTGACTGAGCTCAGGGGGTTTGAGATCAGCCTGGGCAAGTTGGTGAGATCTCATCCCTATAATAAATTTTAAAAAAATAAGCCAGGCGTGGTAGCGCATGTCTGTAGTTCCAGCTACTTGGAAGCCTGAGGCAGAAGGGTGGCCAGAGACAGCAGGTCGAGGCTGCAGTGGCCGTGAGCATGCCAATGCACTCCAGCCTGAGCGACAGAGTGAGACTCCAATTCAAAAAAAAAGAAGAATCCTTGTCAAATGATTCCAACATCTGAATCATGTTAGTGTTGGTGGTGGTTGGTTTTCCTTTCTCATTTATACTGTGATTTTTCGTGCTTCTTGGTATGATGGGTGATTTTGGATCATAAACAGACATTATGTTAGGACACTCTGGGTTCTATTTAATTCTTTTATTTTAGCAGTTATCCTTTTTTAGGTTTAGCAATGAAGTCTTGGCTACTTTTGTGGGCTATGGTTCCAATTAAATCTAATTTTCAGTGTCTTAGAACCTGTCTGGTTTTCTGTGCCTCTGGGCTGCCGCGGGTCTCTGCTTGTGCTACCTGAGCAGGGAAAGAACAGCATCTCAGGTCTGCGGGACAAAGAGCCTTTCTTGGCCAGCTACTTGTGGTGGAGATGGAGTGTATTTCTTGAGCTGGGTGATTGTGATGCTGGGAGCCCTCTGCCAGTGGTCCCCCAGCTGCCTCAGTGTTTCTTCTGGCCAGGGGAAGAGAGTATCAGCCCACCTGGCCCAAGACACTTCCAGAGCGGGGTTGCTGGTTCTGGCTGGGCCCCTCTAACTAGTTCTGGCCCAAATGAGTCCCTGAGGGAAATGGCACATTAGACTGTATCAGGTTGCTTGTTGTGTGTGGCTGGGTTCCTCCTGCCTGCTTTGGTACCTCTTGGCAGGGAGAGGAGACTCGCTTACACTGCTGCTTACTGCTGGTGGGACCCCTATTCCCTACCCCTGCTGTGGTGTCTGCCTCCCTCATGTTGTCAGAGGTATTCTTGTTTGTTCTGGGGAGAAATGAGCATATCTGGGTAGACTTCTGTAGCAAGGCTGTGGGTTGGGAAATGCCAGTACTGGGTTGCATGTGGGAGAAACATAAGATGCCCTCCAGCCATGTTGTTCCTCTATTCCTGTTCTCCCAAACTAGTTTGCTTTCTTCTTACCATCTTTCAGGACTCTCTGCTTGTTGCCTCTTGCGTTATTTCCAAGGGTTACAGTTTTGCTTCTAGAGGAGAAGCAGGAAGAAACTGCCCTACACTGACTCAACCATCAGGTGCTTGAGCTTTGACACAGCAGTTAGGCTCCAGAATATCCATTGCCAGGTTCATGTCTCAGTGGGGTAGACATGGAATTTCACCCTCCGACAGTTACACAGCCATCAGGGAATGCTCAGATTCCTCTAGAAGCAAACAATAATAGCAGAACTATGCAAGACTATGAGCTCGATTAGATGACATGCGGAATAGACAGCTTCCACTCAAAATATAACTTATTTACTGGTTTATAACCTTATAACACAGCATCATTTTTGTTGTATTCTACAGAGCAAAGCAATAGCAAAAAGCACCCAGATTCAAAAGGGGTATGTAGACCCCACCCAATGATACAAGGAATGTCAAAGAATTTGTGACCACCTTAAATTCTCCATACACTGGGGTTACTTGGAAAAAGAGTTCCTTCTTCTGAGCTAAAGAAAGAAGAGGAATTAAAGCCACACCTTGCCTTTCTCACTTTGTTTTGTAAGTCTTTTTTGGCTTATTCTGGTCACTCTGTTCTTCATTGTCTGTCCATTTACTATAATATAAAGATGAAAAGAGTTGCTTTAACTTTTTTCTATGTCTATGATATATATATATATTGTTCTTGCTTATTCCTGGGTATATTAATAGCTGCTTACAAATGGCTCACTCATTTAAAAAAATTTATTTACTTATTTATTTTTACAAAGACAGAGTCTTACTATGTTGCCCAGTCTAGTCTTGAATTCCTGGCCTCAAGCGATCCTCCTGCCTTGGGCTCCCAAAGTGCTGGGATTACAGGAGTGAGCCACTGCACCTACCCTACAAATGACTCATTCTGTAGCCAATACTAAAAAAAAGAAAAGAAAAAAAGGCGATCACAACGTATGTTTCCATCTTTGTAGGCTGGTCACCTCTCATTATTTCCCAGTCCATAGTCTGAACAAGCAGAGCTCCCTTTCAAAGACAAGAACATGAGAAAAAAATTACTCAGTTGTTTGAAAGTCACTTTAATCATAGACCCGAGGAACACCAGCCTAGTTTACTTTATGATGTGATTCCCAGAAAAGGAGAATATGTTTAGGAAGCCTAGACCAAATCTTGAGACCTTGCAAGGCTGACCCTCGCAAGTGCAAGAGAAGTTACATTTAGATCTCTGTACTAGAAGGACAGCTTAACTGGTCATACCCAGCCTATTCATGTGGCCTGCCTCTCTTCGAACCCTCTTCTTTCTTTAGCTCAGAAAGAACTCCTTATTTTCCAAGTAACCCCAATGTGGAGAATTTAAGGTGGCCACAAATTCTTCATCGTTCCTCATATCAATGGGTGGGTTCCATGTTCCCTCTCGAATCTGGGTGCTTTTTGCTCTTGCTTTGTTCTGTAGACTACAGCAAAAATGATGTTGTGTCTAGTAAGATAAGATTACAAACCAGTAGAAAAAAAGTTCTTTTTTTTTTTTTTTTTGCTCCAAGGAATCCATCCAAGCCAATTTGTCTGGACAGTTTACTGAATGTGCTGTCCCACGACAATAGATTGCTCATCTGGGAAAACAGCTTGCCTATCCAACAGCCATTTTACTGATGAAGACTTGCTTGAAGAGCATGACCTTGATGTGTTCACCAATCCTGAAATATTGTGCATGATATGTGCCCAATCCCAGCCAACTTCTGTCTTGAAAGACCTGTATGGAACCGTTTGAGTTCAAACCCCTGCTCTATGCGTTTCCTTTCCTGCCCCTCCTTCTGAGACGCGAATGAGGCTGTGCAGGTGGTGACTTCATTGCTGTGGAAAGTCCCAGAAGTTAGCTCTGCTTGATGACAAGGCTTCTGGGGTCTTTTGAGGAGCTGGAGTCTATACGGTAGGCATCACTTCCAGAGACTTGCGCTTTGGTTTTATGTGGATGTGTGCACCTCTGTGTGTGCTGAGAAGTGACCTCAAAGGGGCTGGAGCTGGGGGTGGCTGTTGATTTGTCTTCCCCTGCACTAGAAGGGAACGGTCAGGCACAGAAATTGTCTTCTCTGCCATACCCCCAACTTTTGTTGTTTGTTTATTTGTTTTTTTGAGTTGGAGTCTCATTCTGTTGCCCAAGCTGGAGTGCAGTGGCCACCACAGCCTTGACCAGCTAGGCTCAGGCGATCCTTCCGCTTCAGCCTCCAAAGTAGCTGGAACTTCGGGCACGTGCTACCCCGCCTGGCAAATTTTTTGAATTGTAGAGACGAGGTCTCACCAAGTTGCCCAGGCTGGTTTTACACCCCTGGGCTCAGGCAATCCTCCAGCCTCGGCCTCCCACAGTGCTGCGATTTCAGGTGTGAGCCACCGTGCCCAGCCCCACTCCTCAACGTTTTGAGCAGTTGTAGGCACACAAATATTGAATGTTGAATGAACGAAAGTGTGATCATCTGGTTGCAAAGATGAAAGCCAAAGGAGTGGGGGTACGGAAGGGAAAGGTGTGACTAGGGAAGAGGGAGGAGAGGAAGACCATGCGCACAGGTGGCCGCGCCTCCGCGCCGGCAGGGGGCGCTGTGTGC
>NW_007246704.1:114059-124100 GCF_000164805.1 Carlito syrichta | reverse complement strand
GACTCCTTGCGGGCCTCAGTTTCCCCGCTGAGAAATGGTCGTGTTGGCCCCAGACCTGGGGTTAGCTCGGGCAGCCGCTCAGGCCCGCCCGCCTCTACAGCCGCCGGCCAGTCCCCTTATTTCCCGCCCTGCGTCCTCACCGCGTGCAGGTCGGCGCCTCGGTGGGAGTCCCTCAGTCTCCGTGGGAGAGGCCCACCTGCCGGCCTCCTGTGGCTGTGTCCTCTCAGGCCTACTTTGAGGACTTATTGAGGTGGTGGGTCTGAGATTCTACCAGGCTCTGGAGTAAGACCTAGTTGCCAGGCTGGACCAGTGGTGAACTGTGTGACGCCCAGCGAGTTACTTTGCCTCTCTGTGCCTCTGTTTTCTCTTCCCCCAAATGGGGGTAATGACAGCCTACCTCGCAGGAACTTTTGATGGTTAAGTGGCTTAATATGGATAAAGGTGTAGACCAGCGAGAACCCCTGTTGCACCGTTACCAACCTGCCTCCACTTGGCTGTTACCATAGTTATACCTTTGCTTGTGTGCTTATTTAATTACTGTTGGACAGCTTAATGTTTGGTTAATGCTTTTCCCCAGGAAGCAGGACATAGCAAAGAGAACTGCGCACCCTGTAGCACCTCACAGACATCTGAGGGCAGGAGTCAAGGCCACTTGGCTGGGTCGGGGTAGGAGGTGAGCTTGACTCCTGCTCTCAGTCCAAAAGAGGCATTTCGGCAAGCTCTGTAGGTGCCTGTTAGCCACGGTCTGGCTTTCCTGGGCTTCATTTACCTGGGGTCAGCCTCATCTGAAGATATTAAGGTAATTGAGAGAGAGAAACAGAGACACATTCACATAACTCTTATTATAGTATAGTGTTATAATTGTTCTATTTTATTAGTAGTTACTGTTACTACTCTCTTACTATGCCTAACTTGTAAATTAAACTTTTTCCTATGTATGTGTGTATAGGAAAATCATGGTATAGATAGGATTCTGTAATATATCCAGATTTCAGACATCCACGGGGGTCTTGGAATGTATCCCCACAAATAAGGGGGCACTGCTATACAGCAGTTGGACCTGGTTTGGGAGCTCCGTCTCCAGGGGAAATCAGTCAAGGTCAACATTACCATGAAGGACTTGGGTTCTTGAAAGCCTCAAACTTTGTATTATTATTATTATTATTATTTTATTTTTTTTTGACAGGAATTTTTAGATTTTATTGCAGTTATCTTTTTTATTTTTTTGAGTCGGAGTCTCACTCTATCGCCCAGACTGGAGTGCAGTGGCTGCTCCCGGCCACCGCAGCCTCGACCTGCTGGGCTCCAGTGATCCTTCCGCCTTAGCCTTCCAAGTAGCCGGAATTACAGGCTTGCGCTACCATGCCCGGCTGATATTATTATTATTATTATTAAGTCAGAGTCTCACTCTGTAGCCCAGACTGGAGTTCAGTGGCACATTCACGGTCACCACAGCCTTGACCTGCTGGGCTTAGGCAATCCTTCCACCTCAGCCTTCCACGCAGCTGGAACCATAGGTGTGCAATATCATGCCCACCTAATTTTTTGATTTATTGTAGAGACGCGGTCTCGCCAAGTTGCCCAGGCTGGTCTTGAACCCTTATACTCAGGCAATCCTCTTGCCTCTGCCTCCCAAAGTGCTGGATTACAGGTGTGAGCCACTGCTTCCAGCTTAAACGTCTTCTTTTTTTTTTTTTTTACTTTTTCTGTTCTTTGAGACAGGGTATCCCTCTGTTGCCCAGGCTGAAGTGTAATGACACAACCTTGGTTCACTGCATCCTTGATCTGCTAGACTCAGGTGATCCTCCCGCCTCAGACTCCCTAGTAGCACATACCACTCAGGCACATACCACTATGCCTAGCTAATTTTTTAATTTTTGTAGAGACAGAATCTGGCCATGTTGCCCAGGCTGGTCTCAAACGCTTGACCTCAAGCGATCCTCCTGCCTTGGTTTACCAAAGTGCTAGCATTACAACTCAAAATTAATTTTTTCTTATTTTTGTATTTCAGCTTTGTTCCAGTTCCAGAAGCTGTGAAGGTGAAGACTGTTTTGCAAGGTAAAAATAACCTTCCCTAGTAGAAGGATAAGAGGGAAGACCTGTTCTCCAGGGCTGGCTTTCTGGTTGCTGTTGAGAATGCACTGGAATTCCAGAACTTGTTCTGGGGTGATTGACCGCTGGCTTCTAGGAGGAAATCTCCTGCCTTTTCCCATGGAGGTCAGCTGACAGGTGGGGTGACCCTGTTCCCAAGTTCTTCGTGGAAAAATGAATTTCCCCCCTGTACATTTGTAAGTTGACAACTGAGGTCTTTCATTATACTCTAAATAATTGGAAAAGATATCATTAACCTCCTATCCTGTGTTTATTGTATGTATGTTTTAAATATATTTTGAACAGAATACAGGAGTTGCAGATGTAGCTCATGTGGTCTTTGGAAGTTGTCTGGCAAAGCACCTAACTGACCAACTTGGGCCTCACTGTCTAAACAGTGGCCTGACTTCATTTTTAAAAAAAGCTTTATTGAGGTATAGTTTACAAAACATAAAATGTGTGCATTTAAATGCAACATTTTTAGTAAACTTACATTTACCATCGTCATAGTCAATTTTAGAATATTTCCATCACACCAAAAAGATACCTCGTTCCCATTTTCAGTCACTCTCCGCTTCACCCCACACAACCTGTGATCTGTTTTCTGTTTCTATGAATTCAATCCACCTTTTTGCTATTTCATATAAATGGAATAGTAACTATATATGCCTTTTATGACTGGCTTTCATGTTAGTGTGATATTTCCAGCATGTATCAATATTTAATTCCTTTTTATTGTAGTTATATCACATTTTTAAAAAAAGTTATTCACAAGTTGATGGTAATCTGGATTGTTTCCATCTTTTGACTATTATAAATGATGCTGCTATGAACTAATTCACATACAAGTCTTTGTATGGACATATATTTCATTATCTTGGGTAGAGGGGATGGAATTGCCGGGTTATATAGGACATTTACATTTAACTTTTTAAGAATCTGCCAGAGGCTGGGCGTGGTGGCTCAAGCCTGTAATCCCAGCACTTTGGGAGGCCGAGGCGAGAGGATTGCCTGAGCCCAGGGGTTTGAGACTAGCCTGGACAACTTGGTGAGACCTCATCTCTACAATGTATCAAAAAATTAGCCAAGTGTGGTAGCTGGAATTCTGCCAGTTCTGGCTACTTGGAAGGGTGAGGCAGAGGGATTGACTGAACCTAGCCGGTCGACACTGGGGTGGCCGTGAGCGTGCCACTGCACTCCACCCTGGACGACGGAGTGAGACTCTGACATACACACACACACACACACACACACACACACACACACACACACACACACACACACAATCTGCCAAACTGCTTTCCAAAATGGCTATACCATTGAACATTCCCACCATCAATGTATGAGTGATCCAGTTTCTCCACATCTTCACTAGAACTTGTCTTTTTTTTATTATAGCCATTGTAGTAGGTATGAAGTACTGTCTCCTTGTGGTTTTCTTATTGTCTTTGTGAATTGTTGTTTTTTATTTTATTTAGTAAAATACACATACATAAAGGTTGTCATCTTTAAGTGTACAGCTCAGTGGCATTAAGTATTTTTACATTGTTGTGAAACAGATTTCCAGAACCTTTTTATCTTGCAGAGCTGAAACTGATAACCTGTTAAGCAACAACTTACCCTTGCTCCTTCCTTCAGCTCTGGCACCACCCTTCTACTTAGTGTGTCTTCATGATTTTGACTCCTCTAGATATTTCCTATGAATAGACTTGTCTTTTTACCTTTTCTCCAGTTCAAGGGAATTCTGCCAGTACTCCCTTGATTGTCTATATAGTTTTACTCATTAAGCTTTTTGTTTTCTTTTTTTTAAACAGAGAAGTAGAGTTGGGAGGGTATTGCTAGGTTGTAATTAGCTGGTCTTCATTGTTATGTTTGCTTGAGGTTGGAAGTAAGCATTGCTGCTCATAAAAATGTAGCTGTGCTATTAATATTGTGAAAATGGTTTTCTAATTTAATCCTAAAAAAACCAATTTGTGTCTCTAGGACTTACAATGTCGTCGGTGGTCAGGTTTCATCGAAGACAATATGGAAGACCTTCAGTGGCTAAAAGGTAAGGTGATGTTCCTCACATGTGTGTCTTGGTTTTTAGGTATTCCCAGAGTACAATAGCAAAATTATTCTTATTTTGTACATTTTTCCATTATTTGGAAAACATTTTGCATGCACTTTATTTGCATACTTGAAAAGTTAGTGCATCGTGTGGCATAAGGAATAGGCATGGGTGGTGGAATACTCATGTCAGTGACAGTATCTCAACTTTTGTCTAATTGACTTGTCATTCTGAGACAACAGAAACAAAATTGACTCTAGAAAAACATGGTTCATTATAATGGAGAATAACTTATGTAATCCTACCTATTTCAAAAGTCATTAATTTTTTTTGCTTCTCCTAAGTCTTTGTTTAATACTTTAAATAAATGCTATTTATTTTAGATTTAAATATCTTAAATTAAGGAAAGCTAGAATTCATAGCTACATTCTTTCTTAGAAATTGACTCTTTTTAAACATATTTTTTATTTTAAAATTGTGGGGTACAGTTAAGGGTTAGGTATACAACTATGCATTGTGCACGGTACCCTTGTTGATGAGTGTGCCCCCCCATCCCCAGACAGATACTGACTACCATTAATCCCACCTCCCTGCCCCCCCATAGTTTCCCACCACTATCAGAAATTGATTCTTTTATTTAAAACTTTAATATTAAATTTCATTTGCTCTTATCAGTAACCTCTGTTTATTATTTTTAAATGATAGTTACTTGATTTGGATAATAGTGTTTAAAAGTGTGTCTGTATGATATATATGATAAAACAGTTTGACTACTAAATAGTATACTGTTTGTAATTTGATCTACATACAGAGAAAGGGAGGTTTCTTTTTGTTTGTTTGTTTTTTTGAGTCAGGGTGTCATTCTATTGCCCAGGCTAGAGTGCTGTGATACTATCATGGCTCACTGTAGCCTCTACCTCCTGGGCTCAAGTAATGATCCTTCTGCTTCAGCCTCTTGAGTAGGTGGGACTATAGACACATGCCATTATGCTGATTTTTTAATGTTTTGTAGAGACAAGGTCTCACTATGTTGCCCTGATGGATCTCCAACTCTTGGCTCAAGCAGTCCTCCCACATTGACCTCCCAAAGTCGTGGAATTACAGTCGTGAGCCACTGTGCCTAGCCAGTAGATTAATATAAATTTGTAATTTAGCATAGGAAATTTTTGTGTTATTCTAAATAATATTACATATGACAGAATATCAATTGTTCAACCCATCTAAAGATTAAGATAGCTGAAATTATTTAAACAATATTGAAGGTATATAGTCAACTGCAGTTCATATTTTATGGCTGGGCACGATGACTCATGCCTGTATTCACTGTGGAAGGTGGAGGCGAGAGGATTGTCTGGGCCCACGGGTACAAGACTAGTCTGAGCAACTTGGTGAGATCTTGTCTCTACAATAAATCAAAAAAATTAGCCGGGCATAGTGGCACATGCCTGTAGTTTCAGCTACTTGGAAGACTGAGGCAAAAGAATAACCTGAGCTCAGCAGGTTGAGGCTGTGAGTGTGCCACTGTACTCCTCCAGCCTGGGGGACAGAGTGAGACTCTGACTCAAAAAAAAAAAAAAGAATTTATATGAAGCATGACTGATTAGATGAAGTAAATGCAGATATCAAGATTTATTTTTGATACTTGTTGCTGGTTTCATTTTAATTTTGTTTATATAATTAGAAAAACTATATTAAAATCTTTTCTGATTGCAAAAGTATTACTTTTTAAAAAACTTTTAATTTTGGAAAAATTACAGACTCACAGGAAGTTGCAGTATAGTCATGTGCTACATAGCGACATTTATGTCACTACAGACCATATATACAATGATGGACCTACAGGTTATAATGGAGCTGAGAAATTCCTGTTACTTAGTGACTTAGCTGTCCTAATGTTCTGGTGCAAATCATTATTTAGGTGTTTGTGGTGATGCAGGCTGTGTTACCGGGCAAATGAAAGTCTAGCACATACAACTATGTACGGGTACATAATACTTGATAATTGACTATATGACTGGTTTATGTATTTACTATACTCTACTTTTAATTGTTATTTTGGAGTGTACTCCTTTTTTTTTTTTTTTTTTTTAAAGAAAGCTTAACTGTAAAACAGCTGCAGGCAGGCCCTTCTGAACATATTCCAGAAGAAGGCATTGTTGTCCTAGCAGATGATAGTTCCATGTGTGTTACTGACCCTGGAGACCTTCTAGTGGGATAATATATGGAGGTGCAAGACAGTGATAGTGATGATCCTGATCCTGTGTAGGCTTAGGCTAATGTGTGTTTGTGTCTTAATTTTTAACAAAAAATTTAAGAAGTAAACAAAATTAAAAATAGAAAAAAGCTTATCGAATAAGGATATAAATAAAATAGGTTTTGTATAGCTATACATTGTGTTTGTGTTTTAAGCTGTGTTATTACAAAAGAGTAAAAAGTTAAAAAATGAAAAAACATATAAAGCTAAAATAAAAGTTACAGTCAGCTAAGGTTAATTTATTATTGAAGAAAGAAGTTTTTGAAAATAAATTGTGTGTGGCCTCACCATCCAGTGTTCTAGAGTCTGCAAGGGTGAACAGTGATGTCCTGGCCCTCACACTCACTCACAGAGCTGCTTCCATTCCTGCAAACCCTATTCATGGGAGGTGCCCTAAACAGTGTACTGTTTGTTATCTTTTATACTGCATTTTTACTGTGCCTTTCCTATGTTTAAATACACAAATACTTGACCAATGTGTTGTAACTGCCTACAGTATTCAGTCCAGTAACCTGCTGAACAGATGTGTAGCTTGTAGCAATAGGATACACCACATAGCCTATGTGTGTAACAAGCCCTATATCGAGGTTCATGTAAATTCACTCTTTGATGTTTGCACAATGACAAAGTCTCTTAACAGTTTCCTCAGAAATACTGTATCTCACCAGACTCAGTGGCTCAGCCTATATTCCCAGCACTTTGGGAGGCCGAGGTGAGAGGATTGCCTGAGCCCATGGGTTCGAGACCTACCCGGGCAACTTGGCGAGACCTCATCTCTACAATAAATAAAAAATTAACCGGGCGTGGTAGCATGCACCTGTGGTTCTGGCTACTTGGAAGGCTGAGGCGGAAGGATTGCAGGAGCCCAGCAGGTGTGGTGACTGGGAACGTGCCACTGCCCTCCAGCCTGGGTGTCAGAGTGAGACTCCAACTCAAAAAAAAAAAAGAAAAGAAAAGAAAACGAATTACTGTGTGTCTGTTGTTAAGCGACAACACAGGACTGTATTGTTTTTAAATATTCAAACAACATTTTAATAGATGACAAAGAAGTGCAAATCCACCATAACCCTACCTCTGAGTATTAGCTAGTGTAACAGTTTGTGTGTTCTTTAAATTTTTTGTTTTATTGCCGGAGAAATCTGTAACAAAGTAAACTTTCAATTTTTGTGTGTTTAAAGGTAATTAATTATTTGTGAACACTTTCTAACATTTCATGTGTGCAAATGCTAAAACAGATACCACAAAATCTTTGCTCTTTTTTTTCCCTTCACTATTGTTTTTATACATATGTACAAGCTCCGTGGCCCTCACTCAGAGCCTAGTTACTCCAAAAGAACCTGAGTTGGGCACCCACCAATCCACTGCTGCCTTGTTTCTCAAACTTTGGAAGCCAAGATTCACTTGCAGAGCCTGTTAAAATGAAGTTTTTGGCGAGGTGCCATGGCTCATATAAGAGATGCCAGTGCTTTGGGAGGATTGCTGAGGTGAGAGAATTGCTTGAGGTCAGGAATTTGAGACCAGCCTGGGCAACATAGCAAGAGCCATCACTACAAAAAAAAAAAAAATGAGCCAGATGTTGTGGCACAAGCCTGTATTTCCACCTAGTTGGGAGGCTGAGGCAGGAGGATTGCTTGAACACTGGAGTTTGAGGCTGCAATGAGCTATGCACTCCAGCCTGGGTAACAGAACAAGACGCTAAAAACATAGTAATACAAACACCATTTTCCAGGCCCCATCCCTGCTGTTTTAAGTTCTGGGGCCTAGGGTTTGTAAGTATGCAGCCCCTGTAATCATACTATTAGTCTTGAAAGTGTTTTTAAGAATCCTGCACCACCAGATTGCAGGTACCAGTTCTCTGGAAAACCTTGCTGCCTGCTAAGCCCAACCCAGCTGCAGCTAGTGTGTGACACCTGGCTGGTTGCTCCTGGTGGTAGTCAGGGAGCCTGTGATAGAAACCACTGGGGGTGCTGCCCTCAACCTGGCTGTGCACGCCAGACTCAGGCTGGCCTCAGACAGCACTTGTACTTCATCTGCTGCCTGCCCTGTGCTGAGCTAGTTCTCCTGCTCACTGGTGTCTATGCATGAACGTTCACTTGCCTTTCCCTCCCTCGGCACATTTGAAGTGGAAGTAAGCAGCATTTGTAGACACTGCAGTTGCCCTCCCCACCCTTAATACATGTGTTTTGATGTTGGCTTTGCTTTACACACTTTGAGTTACCCATGGTCAACCCCGGTCTGGAAAGAGGTAAGTGCGGTATAATAAGATATTTTGAGAGAGAGAGAGAAACCCCGCATTCATATATCTTTATTATAGTATGTTGTTATAATTGTTCTATTTTATTATTATTTGTTGTTTATCTCTTGCTGTGCCTAATTTATAAATTAAACTTTATCATATGTATGCATAGGAAAAAGACTAGAATATATAGGGTTTGGTACCATCTGAGGTTTCAGGTATCCTTTGGGGGTGTTGGGACATATCCCCTGCAGACAAGGGGGGCTACTTTATAGCTTATGCCAAAGGAGAATAGGAAAAAATGCATACAGAAACATTCAGAACCATAGACACTTGGACCAGTATTAGTTTTCTATTGCTATTGTAACAAATGTCCACACATTTTTTTTTTAAAGCAGGATTTATTGAGAGGACAGAAAAGCTCCCATAGTGGGAGGGGACCCAGGGGGTTGCCCCACACATTTGTATTATTTACTTTTTTTTTTTCCTTTTGAGTCGGTCTCACTCTGTTGCCCAGACTGGAGTGTAGTGGCACAATCACAGCTCTCCTGGGCTCAGACAATCCTTCCCCCCCAGCCTCCCGAGTAGCTGGTACTACAGGCGCCACACTTGGCTGATTTTTTTTTTTTGTAGAGATGAGCTCTCACTATGTTACCCAGGCTGTTTTCGAGCTCCTGTGCTCAAGCAATCCTCTTGCCTTGGCCTTGCAGATCCCCTAGATGAATAATTTAATATCATTAAATATCCAGACACTGTTCATATTTTCTTGATCATTCAATATAATTATTTACAGTTTATTTGAATTAATAATAATTTATTTAAATAATGCCTACATATTACATTTGTTGGATTTTTAATTGTGGTAAAATATACATAACAAAAAATTATCATTGTAACCTTTTTTTTTGAATCAGAGTCTCTGTCGCTCAGGCTGGAGTGCAGTGGTACTCTTAGAGCCACCACCACAGCCTCGACCCACTAGACTCAGGCAATCCTTCTGCCTCAGCCTTCAGCCTTCTGCCTCAGCTGGAACTACAGGAGTGTCCCACCACGCCCAGCTAATCTTTTTTTTTTTTTGAGTTATTGTAGAAACAAAGTCCCACCAAGTTGCCCAGGCTGATCTCAGACACCTGGGCTCAACAAATCTCACCTCCATCTCCCAATGTGCTGGGATTACAGGCGTGAGCCACCACGCCGGCAATTGTAACCATTTTTAAATGTATGGTGTAGTGGTATTGAGTACATTCACATGCTTGTGCAACCTTTTGTGTAGATCCAGAATCTTTTCATCTTCCCAGATGGAAACTCTGTGCCTGTTAAACAGTAGGCCCTCAGGCCCCCTCCTCTTCCTTGGGGAGGCGAATCTCTCTCCTCTCTCCTCTCCTCTCCTCTCCTCTCCTCTCCTCTCTT
>NW_007246704.1:99592-114039 GCF_000164805.1 Carlito syrichta | reverse complement strand
TCCTCCCCCTCCTCTCCTCCCTCCTCCCTCTCTCTCTTTCTCACTTTCTAAATAAACTATATTTTCCAATCTAAAAAATAAACAAAAAAGAAAACACACACACACACAAAACCCAGTAGGCTCTCATTCCCCCATCCCCACCACATGCACCCTCCAGCAGACACCATTCTGCTTTCTGTCTCTACGAAGGTAACTCCTCTAGGTATTTCCCATGGCATTTGTCCTTTTCGGACCGATTTATTTCACTTAGCAGAATGACTTCAAGGTTCATCCATGTTGTAACTTATAGTAAAATGGCCTTTTAAAAAAATTTTACCATCCTAACCATTTTTAAGTGTACAGTTCAGTGATGTTAAGTATGTTTGTGTTGTAAAGCAGATCTCTAGAACTTTCTCATTTTTCTGAACTGAAACTCTGCCCATTAAACAACAGCTTCTCCATCTATCTCCCTTTCCCACCAACTCCTGATAACCACTTTATGCTTCTGTGAATTTGATTATTTTACTTATATACGTGGAATCATGTAGCATTTGTCTCTTTGAGAGTGGCTTATTTCACTTAGCAAAATGTCTTCAAAGTCCATCTATGTTGTAGCATGTGACAATTTACTTTCTTTTTAAGGCTTCATAGTGTTTCATTATATGTGTGATGGCTAGTTTTGTTATTTTATGTTATTTTTTAACTTGGCTGGACAACAGGATACCTGGATATTTGGTGAAACGTTATTTTGGATGTTTCTGTTAGAGTGCTTTTGGATGAGATTAACATTTTAATTTTTTAAAATTTATTTTTGTTTGTTGAGTCAGAGTCTCAATCTGTTGCCCAGGCTGGTGTGTAGTGGCATGCTCATGGCCACTACAGCCTCAACTTGCTAGGCTCAGGCCATCCTTCTATCTCAGCCTTCCAAGTTGCTGGAATCACAGGCACTTGCCACCACACCTGGCTAATTTTTTGATTTATTGTAGCGACGAAGTCTTACCAAGTTGCCCGGGCTGATCTCAGACCTCTGGACTCAGGCAATCCTTTTGCTTCAGCCTCCCAAAGTACTGGGACTATGGGTATGAGCCACCATGCCTGGCCTGAAATTAACATTAAAAAAAACATTTTAAAATTTATGTATAATAGTTGTACATATTTTTGGGATACATGTGATATTTTGATACCTGTATGCAATGTGTCATGATCAAATCAGGGTAATGGGTTATCCATCACCTCACACATTTATGTTTTCTTTGTATTGAGAATGTTACAACTCTTTCCTATTTTGGAATATGCAGTTAATTATGAACTATAGTTTCTCTACTGTCCTATTGAATACTGGACCTTATTACTCCTATCCAACTGTATTTTTGACCTCTAAACCTTCTCTTTGCTGCCCCCTCTTTCCCTTTCCAGCCTCTGATAATCACCATTCTACTCTCTACCTCTCACAAGATCAACTTTTTTTAGCTTCCACATATGTGTGAGAACATGTGATATGTGTCTTTTTGTGCTTGACTTATTTCACTTACTATAATGACCTCCAGTTTCATCCGTGTTGTGGAAAATGACACGCTTTCATTCTTTTTAATGGCAGAATAGTATTCCATCTTCTTTGTTCATTTATCCATTGATAGACTCATAGGTTGATTCCATGTGTTGGCTATTGTGAATAGTGCTGTAGTAAAAATAGACCAGAAAGACTGACTTCCCCAAGCAAGGCAAATTCTCCAACCAACTGCCTTAAGACTTCATCTGCAACATCATCTCTTCCTGGTTCTGCAGTGCACTGCCTTTGGACTCATACTAGAACATTGACTGTCCTGGATCTACAGCCTGCTAGTCCACCCTGCAGATTTTGAATTTGTCAGCCTCCATAATTGTGAGCAAATTCCATACAATAAGTCTCTTTCCATATAGGTATATGCACATCCTGTTGGTTCTCTTTCCCTGGAGAACCCTGGCTGATACAGGATGTATAGGCCACATTGATCTGTTCTTCCCTTGACAAACCTTTGAGTTGTTTCCATCTCTTGGCTATTGTGAATAATGATGCTGTGAATGTGGGTGTATAAATATCTCTTCAAGAGCCTGCTTTCAATTCTTTTGAACGTATACTCAGAAGTGGGGTTGCTGGATTGTATGGCAGTTCTATTTGTAATTTTTTGAGAGCTGCCATACTGTTTTCTGTGGTGGTTGCATCATTCCCACCATAGTGCACAAGGGTTCCAACTACTCCATATCCTTTCTTGTAGTAGTCATCCTGTGGTCACAATGAGGTGATAGCTCATTGTGGTTTTGATTTTCATTTCTGTAATTAGTGATGTTGAGACTCTTTTCATGTGCTTATTGACCATTTATTTATCTTATTGGAGAAATCTTTTGCCCATTTTTAAATTGAATTGTTTGGTTTTTGTTGAGTTGTAGAGGTTCTTTACATATTCTAGATGAACCCTTATCAGATATAGGACTTGCAGATATTTTCTCCTGTTCCATAGGTTGCCTTTCACTCTTTTCATAGTAGTATACAAAGATTTTACATTTTAATGTAGTCCAAGTTATCTAATATTTCTTTTGTTGTCTGTGCCTTTGGTGTCTATATAAGAAATCATTGCCAAACTGAATGACATGGATCCTATGTTCTCCTATGTTTTCTTCTTAAGATTTTGATAGTTTAAGTCTTATATTTAGGTCTTCGATCCATTTTGAGTTATTTTTTGTATATAGTATAAGGTAAGGGTCCAATTCTATTCTTTTGCATATGGATATCCAGTTTTCCCAGCACTGTTTTTTGAAAGGACTGTTCTTTCCCCTTGAATCATCTTGGCATGCTTTTGTTAAAAATTATTTGACCATCTGTGTGACTGTGTATTTCTGGACTTTCTTTCTATTCTATTGGTCTATATGTCTGTCTTTATGCCAGTACCACACTGTTGTGATTACTATAGCTTTGTGGTTAGTTTTGAAATCAAAAGTGTAAGACCTCCAACTTTGTTCTTCGTTTTCAAGATTGTTTTGGATATTTGGGGTCCCTTAAGATTCCATGTGAATCTTAAGTTGGATTTTTCTATTTTTGCAAAAAATGTTATGGAGGTTCCATAGGAGTTGCACTGAATCTGTTGATTGCTTTGGGCAGTCTTTTTAAAAAAATGTTATTATAAAGATGTGGGGTACAATTCAGAGTTAGGTATACAAACATCGATCATGCAGGTGTCCCTGTTAATGAGGTATGAGTCTCCCTCCCCTAGCAGTTTCCCTCAACTGCCAATCCCAACCCCCCAACCTCCAACAGTTTTCCATTACTGCCGATCACTTTCTTATAGCATTATAATTGTTCAAGGTCCTCTTATGAGTGAAAACATATGGAACTCTGTTCTTTGTTTCTGTGATAAATCACTGAATATGATTGACTCCAAATCAATCCAGGTTGCTGCAAAGTCCATATATTTGTCATTCTTTATGGCTGCATAGTATTCCATTGTGTATATGTACCACATTTTTTTTTATACAATCTAACTTCGATGGGTAACATGGTTGGTTCCATGTTTTTGCTATTGTGAATAGAGGTGCAACAAACATACGTGTGCAGATATCTTCTTTGTAGAATAGTTTGAGTTCCCCGGGTACATTCCCAATAGAGGAATTGCTGAATCATGTGGAAGGTCAATTTCTAGTTCTTTCAGAAATCTCCAGACTGTTTTCCAGAGAGGCTGTCTTGACACTCTAATAATATTAAGTCTTCCAATTCATGGACATAGGGTATCTTCTCATTTATTGGTGTTTCTTTAATTTCAGCAGCATTTATAGTTTTCAGTGTATGTCTTTCACCTCCTTGGTTAAGTTTATTCCCAAGTATTTTATTTTTTGATGCTATTATAAAAGGAAATGTTTTCTTGATTTCCTTTTGTGTTGTTCATTGTTGTATATAGAAATGCACCTGATCTTGCAAGTTGATTTTTGTATTCCTACAAGTTAGCTGAAATTGTTAATTAGCTCAAATGTTTTTAAAATTAATTAATTATTTTTTATAGATGGGGCCTTTCTATATTGCTCAGGCTGGAGTACAATGGTTACAGACACAATCATAGTGCACTGCAGCCTCAAAGTCCTGACCTCAAGTGATACTGCCACTTCAGCCTCCTGAGTAGCTGGGACTGTATCACATACTATTGTACCTGGCTTCAAATAGTTTTTGTGTCTGCAGTCTTTACGGTTTTCTACATATATCATCCTATTGGCAGTGAACAGAGATAATTTTACTTCTTCCTTTCCAGTTGGGATGCCTTTTAGTTCTTTTTCTTGCCTAATTGCTCTGACTAGGACTTCCAGTACTATTTTAAATAGAAATGGAGAAAGTGGATATCTTCACATTTTTAAAAATTTCTTTTTCTTTTTTTGAGTTGGAGTCTCACTCAGTTACCCAGACTGGAGTGCAGTGGCCGCTCCCGGCCACCGCAGCCTCGCCTGCTGGGCTCCGGCGATCCTTCTGCCTCAGCCTTCTGAGTAGCCGGAATTACAGGCATGTGCTACCACGCCCGGCTGATTTTTTGATTTATTGTAGAGATGAGGTCTCGCTGCCCAGGCGGGTCTCGAACCCACGGGCTCAGGCAATCCACTCACCTCAGCCTCCCAAAGGCGCAGGATTACAGGCTGAGACACCGAGCCCGGCATATTTTTCTTTTTAATAGAGATGGAATCTTGCTATCTTGCCCAGGCTGGTCTTGAGCTCCTGGGCTCAAGCAATCCTCCTGCCTCAGCCACCCAAAGTACTAGGATTATAGGCATGAGCCATTGTACCCAGCCAACATCTTTGTCTTATTCCTGATTTTAGAGCAAAAGTTTTCAGTCTTTCACCATTGAGCATGATGTTAGCTGTGGATTTTTCATTATTTTAAAAATTTTGTTGAGTTAGTTTTCTTCTGTTTCCAGTGTTTTTATAATGAAAAGGTGTTAACTTTGTCAAATACTTTTTCTGTATCAATTAAGCTGATCATGTGAACTTTATTGTTTTAATGTGGTGTTATCGCATTGATTGATTTTTTGTTTTCTTTTCATGAGTTGGAGTCTCACTCTGTCACCCAGGCACACTCACTGCCACTCCAGCGTCGACCTGCTGGATTCTACTGATTCTTCCACCTCAGCCTTCCAAGTAGCCGGAACTACAGGCATGTGGTACCTCGCTCAGCTAATTTTTTTATTTTATTATAGAGACGAGGTCTTGCCAAAGTGCCTGGCCTGGTCTCAAACCCGCAGGCTCAGGCAATCCGCTCACTTCGGCCTCCCAAAGTGCTGGGATTACGGGCTGAGCCACCAAGCCCAGCCCATGACTGATTTTTATATGTTGGACCATATTTGCAATGCAGGAATAAATTGACTTGTTATGGTGTATGATTTTTTTTTTTTTGAGTTGGAGTCTCACTCTGTCACCCAGACTGGAGTGCAGTGGCCGCTCCCGGCCACCGCAGCCTCCACCTGCTGGGCTCCGGCGATCCTTCCACCTCAGCCTTCTGACTAGCCAGAATTACAGGCATGTGCTACCACGCCCAGCTGATGTTTTGATTTATCGTAGAGATGAGGTCTCATTGCCCAGGCGGGTCTCAAACCCGCGGGCTCAGGCAATCCACTCACCTCAGCCTCCCAAAGGCGCGGGATTACAGGCTGAGCCAATGAGCCCGGCTGATTTTTTTTTTTTTTTTTGAATTGGAGTGTCACTATGTTATCCAGGCTGGAGTGCAGTGGCACACCCATGGCCACCGCAGCCTCAACCTGCTGGGTTCAGGCAGTACTTCCGCTTCACCCATCCAAGTAACTGGAACTACAAGTGTGTGCCACCATGCCCAGCTAATCTTTTTATTTATTGTAGAGACGAGGTCTCTCCATGTTGCTCAGGCTGTTTTCAAATCCCTGGGCTCAGGCAATCCTCTTGCCTTGGCCTCCCAAAGTGCTGGGATTACAGATATGAGCCATCCCATCTGGCCAGTGTATGATCTTTTTAATGCACTGTTGAATTCTGTTTGCTGGTTTTTATTGAAGATTTTTGCATCAGTATTCATGATGGACATTGGCCTATAGTTTTCTTGTGGTGTCTTTGTCTGGATTTGGCATCAAGATGATGCTGGTCTCATAGAATGAGTTAAGAAGTGTTCCCTTTTCATCAATTTTTTCGAAGAGTTTGAGAAAGATTAGTGTTCATTCTTTTTCAGATGTTTAGTAGAATTCACCAGTGAAGCCGCCTGGTCATGGGCTGTTTTTTGTAGGGATGTTTTTGATTACTGATTCAATCATCTTATTAGCTACAAACACTATTCAGATTTTTAATTTTTCTAGATTCAGGGGTAACCCCCTCAGGTCCCCTCCCATGGGAGCTTTTCTGTCCTCTCAGTAAATCCTGCCTTAAAAAAAAAAGATTCATTCTTGGTAGGTCGTGTGTTTCTAGAAGTTTGTCCATTTCACTCAGGTTATTCAATTTGTTGATGTACAATTGTTTATAGTACCCTCTTTTTTTTTTTTTTTTTTTTTTTGAGTTGGAGTCTCACTCTGTCACCCAGACTGGAGTGCAGTAGCATGCTCTCAGCCCCGCAGCCTCCATCTGCTGGGCTCCGGCGATCCTTCCTCCTCAGCCTTCCAAGTAGCCGGAACTACAGGCACGTGTTACCACGCCTGGCTAATATAGTACTCTCTTATAGTCCTTTTTATTTCTATAAAATTGGAAGTAATATCATTAATTTAGCTGAAATTTTGTTAGTTTGGGTTTAGTTTGTATTCTTCTGGTTCTTTAATGTATAAAGTTCGGTTGTTAAGTTGCATTCTTCTTTTTTAATGTAGATGTTTATGGCTATAAATTTTCCTCTTCACAGTGCTCTTGCTGTATCTCAGAAGTTGTGATATGTTGTATGGTTTTTGATTGTTTGAGACAGGGCTCTGTCACCCAGGCTGGAGTGTAGTGGCATGATCATGGCTCATGGCAGCCTTGAGCTCCTGGGCTCAAGAGATCCTCTTACCTCAGCCTCCCAAGTAGCAAGAACTACAGGCCTATGCCACCATGCCTTGCTAACTTTTATCTTTTTTGTAGAGACAGGAGAATCTCACTATGTTGCCCAGGCTGATCGCGAACTCCTGGCCTCAAGCAATCCTCCCACCTCAGCCTCCCAAAATACATTGTGTTTTTATTTTCATTTGTCTCAAAATATTTTCTAATTTCCCTTAGGATTTCTTCTTTGACTTATTGATTGTTTAAGAATTGTTGTCTTGCCATGACAGGGATATGTTAAAGAGAGAGAGACAGCGTGTTGTTTTATTTCTACATATTTGTGCATTTTCTAGTTTTTCTTCTGCTCTTAACTTCTAGTTTCATTTTGTAATGACCAGAAGAGATCATTCATATTCAATGACTTTGTCTTAAAATTTATTGAGAGTTGTTTTGTGGCCTAACATATGGTCTATCCTGGAAAATGTTCTATGTGCACTTGAAAAATGTGTATTCTGCTATTGTTGGGTGGAGTGTTGGGTAGTGGTTGATGTCTCTTAAGCTTTTGTTATTTGTTTTTTTCCCAAGATGGGGTTCTTCCTATGCTGCCCAGTTGGGAGTGCAGTGGCTACTCACATGTGCGCTCCCACTACCTATCAGTACAGGAGTTTTTCCTTGCTCTGTTTCTGACCTGGGCTGGTTCACCCCTTCTTAGGCAACCTGATGGGCCCCCACTCCTGAGAGGTTACTGTATTGATGTCATTAAACCTTCTTACTCTATAGGTTTCTCATCTTATTTTTCCACTTAAAAATGTTTTGTTGTTGAAGAAGCAAGTACTTTGTCCTCTAGAATTTCCCACAGTCTAGATTGTGCCAGTAACATCCTATGGTATCATTTAACATTGTTCCTCTGCCTCTTGTATTTCCTGTAAGTTGTAGTCAGATCTAGAGATGTGACACAATTCCAATTCCTTTTTTTACAAAATAATTTCACAGGTGATGTACACTTCCATTGGAAGGCACCTGGTACCTGTTTGTCTCTGTTTAGTGACCATTGTAAGTGACCACTGATGATCTTTGTATGGGTCCCTCAGTTCATTAGGAGCTGAAGGTTTTGCGTAATCTATTAAACTTTCATTCCTTACTAGCTAGACTACTTCTGTAAGACTCCCTGTTAACTGTTTGCTTATATACAAGTTCCAATTGGAAAGATAAACTGCTCACCTTAACAGTAACTTTTAAGAAGGAAATGTACTGGCCGGGCATGTTGGCTCATGCCTGTAATCTCAGCACTTTGGGAGGCCAAGGCGAGAGAATTGCCTGAGATCAGGGGTTCGAGACCAGCCTGGGCAACTGGGTGAGACCTCATCTCTACAATAAATCAACAAAAATTAGCCAGGCATGGTAGTGCACGCCTGTAGCTCCAGCTACTTGGAAGGCTGAGGTGGAAGGATCACTTGAGTCCCTCAGGTCGAGACTGTGAGCGTGCCACTGCACTCCAACCTGGGCAATGGAGTGAGACTCTGACTCAAAAAAAAGAGAAAACTTACAGAACGAGAAGTAGTGTGTAGCGCTTTCTCTTTTTGCAGCCATCGCCAAAGCAGCAGCAGCCAAAATGAAGTTCAATCCCTTTGTGACTTCAGACTGATCAAGAACTGCAAAAGGCATTTCAACGTTCCTTCCCACATTCACAGGAAGATTATATCTTCCTCTCTCCAAAGAGCTAAGATAGAAATACAGTGTTCGATCCATGCCCATCCGAAAGGGTGATGACGTTCAGGTTGTACGAAGGCACTATAAAGATCAGCAAATTGGCAAAGTAGTTCAGGTTTACAGGAAGAAATATGTCATCTACATTGAATGGGTGCAGCGGGAAAAGGCAAATGGCACAACTGTCCATGTGGACATTCACCACAGCAAGGTGGTTATCACCAGGCTAAAACTGGACAAAGACGGCAAAAAGATCCTTGAACGGAAAGCCAAATCTCACCAAGTAGGAAAGGAAAAAAGCAAATACAAGGAAGAAACCATTGAGAAGATGCAGGAATAACATAATCTTATACACAACTTCCATTAAAAACTGCTAACGTAAAAAAAAAAAACAAAGAAGAAGGAAACACACAACATTTAATGTACACATTAATTGTAAGAAATATTCCTAATATTGAAACGAAGAAGTGCTGGTCTTTTTTTTGAGTTGGAGTTTCACTCCTTTGCCCAGACTGGAGTGCAGTGGCCACTCCCAGCCACCGCAGCCTCGACCCACTGGGCTCCAGCGATCCTGCCGCCTCAGCCTTCTGAGTAGCCAGAATTACAGGTGCGCGCTACCATGCCCGACTCATTTTTTATTTATTGTAGAGGTGAGGTCTCGCCAAGTTGCCCAGGTGGGTCTCGAACCAGCGGGCTCAGGCAGTCCATTCACCTCAGCCTCCCAAAGGCGTGGGATTACAGGCTGAGCCACCGAGCCCGGCTGTGCTGGCCTTATACTTGAGAAAATAGAGTAGCGATGATCATAACTGACCTTGAATAATCAAGGAACAGACAAATGATGAAAGACTATTCTAGCTGTCAAAGAAGAATAGGATGCATTTAGTACATTTCAGAAGGCCCACTAGAAAAAGTTTAAAATGAAAAACTTTGATACTATGTGTGTGTGTGTGTGCATGTTTGTGATGAACTACTTGTGTGTGTTTTTATGAACTACTTGTGTGTTTGTATATGACTACTTGTGTGTGTGTGTTTGTATATGAATTATTTGTGTATGTGTTTGTATATGAACTACTTGTGTGTGTGTATGTTTGTATATGAACTACTTGTGTGTGTGTGTATGTGAACTACTTGTGTGTATGTTTGTATATTAACTACTTGTGTGTGTGTGTTTGTATATGAGCTACTTGTGTGTGTGTATGTTTGTATATGAACTACTTGTGTGTGTATGTTTGTATATTAACGACTTGTGTGTATGTATGTTTGTATATGAACTACTTGTGTGTGTGTATTTGTATGTGAGCTACTTGTGTGTGTGTATGTTTACATATGAACTACTTTGTATTATGAACTACTTGTGTATGTATATGAACTATGTGTGTGTGTGTTGTATATAAACTACTTGTGTGTTTGTTTGTACATGAACTATGTGTGTATGTGTGTATGAACTACTTGCACCTCATGCACCTCAGCAGTGCTGAGTGATGAGTTCTTACCATATACGAATCGACTTTTCTTATGTAGATCCCTTAAGCCCTTTGAAATAAGATAGAACAGAACAAGTAAATATACTTTTTCTCTGAGTTTGATATACTTGAAGTTTATACATTTACCTCTTATTTGGGAAAATGTGAGCCTTCTGAACTTCAAAGCTGAGGATCTTGTGGAGACCTTTACCAAAGTCAAGATTTCTTCATTACTTTATGGGGCTTTCTCAGCTGGCCTGGTCTTTAACACCAACCATCTTAACATTACAGCCACTTGAGTTTTCTTGTGGAAATCTCTAGGTATCAAATGTTACAGCAGCCGGACTCGGTGGCTCAGCCTGTAATCCCGCGCCTTTGGGAGGCTGAGGTGAGTGGATTGCCTGAGCCCGTGGGTTCGAGACCTGCCTGGGCAGCGAGACCTCATCTCTACAATAAGTCAAAAAATCAGCCGGGCGTGGTAGCGCGTGCCTGTAATTCCGGCTACTTGGAAGGCTGAGGCGGAAGGTTTGCTGGAGCCCAGCAGGTCGAGGCTGCAGTGGCCGGTCCCGGCCACTGCACTCCAGTCTGGGTGACAAAGTAAGACTCCAACTCAAAAAAACCCCAAAAAAACCTTACAGCAAAGGAACCCTTGGTCATCAAGATAAGATTCCTACAGTGTGTAGTCACTATGGCTGTAGTGTAGTCTTCAAATCCTTTTCAGTGTCCTGGAATAGGATATTCTTCACTAGTTTAATCTTTTGTTTTTTTGAGTTGGAGTCTCACTCTGTCACCCAGACTGGAGTGCAGTGGCTGCTCCCGGCCACTGCAGCCTTGACCTGCTGGGCTCCAGCGATTCTTCTGCCTCAGCCTTCCAACTAGTGTAATCTGAAGATGGTAGATGATGTGTATATATCATATGTCTAGTTATGCTGATTCATGAAAGTAGGTTCGCTAAACCAACCATGAGTTAACCATGAGTTAACACAACTGTTGAGTTAACTAACCTGAGGAATGTGGTACCCAGCACATCCTCCAGTCTACTTGTAGTATCTTTCTGCAAATGACCACAGGACTCTTGAAAGAATTAGAGTATATTAGTTTCCTAGGGCTGTCATAATGAAGTACCTTAACTGGTGGCTTAAGCAACAAAAATTCTTCTCACCATTCTGGGGCTGGAAGTCAGGTCTTTTGGAGACAGGTCCTTTTCATGCCTGGTGGCAGGTGAAGCTCCTGTGGTCCTTAGCTGGCAGATGCTTGACTCTCCTTTGCTCTGTTGTCACCTGGTGTTCTGTCTCCATGCCCACATTCCTTCTGTGTGCACATTTCTCAGTGACAATAGTTGTTGGGGTAGGACCCGTGGGCTCGATTGCATTTGCAAAGACATTCTTTTCAAACAAGGTATGAATTTTTATATTTACAGGTATGGAGGCAGGACTTTAACATATATTTTAGAGGGACACAGTTCAACCCCCAACACAGAGTAAACTGAATGTTTAAAGTGACACTTGGAAATTGCATTACTTTAGAGGAAGCTAAGGCTCCTAGTAAAACCTCAAGTCCAACATCCTGTTGTGTTTTGTGTTTGTGAGTGTGATGGAGCCAGGGGAGTGCGGCAGCAGGTAACTCTCTTAAAGTTTAAGTTCATTCCCTTTTTACCACAAAGGAGTGATCTGATAACACAGATGCTTTCCATATTGTTCATTTCTGGCTTGAATTGCTTCATTTTTTTTCCCTCAAATTTTTGAAAAATACTTATGGTTGTTTTCACCATTTGCATTAGTTTTTTGGGATTGACATTCATTCCCACGGAGAACACCTCTTGAGTATGGCATATGGTGTAATTGTGGTCAAATTCTGTGTTGGCTTTGTAATTTTAATTGTTTTCTCAGATGTGTTTTTTTTTCTTTGAATGGAGTTCTGCTGTGTTGCCCAAGCTGGAGTACAGTGGCTACTCACAGGTGTGATTGTAGCATACTGCAGCTTTGAATTCCTGGCCTCAAGTGGTCCTCCTACCTTAACCTCCCAAATAGCTGGGACTGTAGGTGTATACCACCATGCCCTGCTTTGTGTGCTTTTTTTGAAAGTTGTTGTTTTAGAGGACTTGTCTCTAGGCCAGTGGTGTTAGTGTTGATGGACATTTGCCCTCTTATTTGAGAAAGTGAAACCTCACATGTTCTGTAGATATTTATTTAGAGCATGCTGTGTATTAGACACTGGCTGTGCAAGAAAGAACATGTGTTAGAGCACATGCTTAGCACATTTTTCATGCTCACAATTAATTATGAATAAATGAAATTGAATCCTCTGCTCACACACGTGTCCCTAAAGCACATATTGAGAAGTGGCCAAACAGGTATAATGAGCAGGGAATTCCTGGTATCGTCTCTTGAAAAGATACTAAAGAAGACTGACTAAAAAGTAGAACCGTCGCTCTGATGTGGTAGAGTAGTCAGAAATGGGGAGAAAGTGCCGTCCAATCCCTATCTCTCCATGTACACATAACCTTTGGTAGGGTTTTTTCCAGCACTTTGAGCAGGCCTAGGGAGTGTCTGATGTGGCCTGAAAGATCTCACTCCTGTTCATCATCTGCATTCCCTAGTGACTTCTCCCGATTTCCAGTGTTAGCATTTGTTTTCTTCTACTTTTCCACTTATATTTCTAAAGTAATAAGGACAAAATGCAATAACAGATCCAAGCTGTTGACCCATTTAATCACTGACACAGAAGAAGCCAAGGTGGTTGAGTGTGTGGATCAGCTCCCTTAGGACCACCTTGAAGTGCCACCTGCTGGTAGTTGAGGAGTCCTGGTGGACAGTGAAGTGTAGGGTCTGGATGTGGCAAGGGAGTTCTGGTTTGGTTCCACTAACTAGCAAGTTACTCATCACTCGGGTCATCATTGTTTTAATGTGCAATATGAGAAGGGCTAGGCCCATTGAAGCCTCAAGATCCAAGTCATTCACTTTGCCAATGCATCCACATGGTGATGCCCAGGGACACCTGTGCACAGTGGCAGTTGCTGGGAAACAGCAGTGGGCAGACAGGTAGCAATCCCTGCCTTTTAGGGGCTTCCTTCCTACTTGGGATCAGATAACACACAGACAAGTAAAAATACATCTGATGTGACCAGTATTCCTCAAGACTGTCAAGGCCATCAAAAACAAGGAAAACTTGAGGGCCTGCCCCAGCCAAGAGGAGCCTAAGGGGACGTGATGACATTAGGTAAAAACTGAGGAAACCTGAGTGAAGAATGAACTTTAGTTGATGATGATGATGATGATGATGATGATGATGATGAAGAGTGTGTCAGATGTTGTTGAGTGACTGGAGAAAGGTGAAGCCGGGTCAGAGGGATGGAATCATGGGTGGTAGGGAAGGTGGGCTCTACTGAGAAGATGACATTGAACTGAGCCCTGGATGGAAGGTGAGGAGCATGTCATGTGGCTATCCAGTGGTGTGTGTTCAAGACAGAGGGGACGACATCCCAGATCCCATTGAGAGAATGAGGACAAGGGAGGTGGCAGCTGTGGGGTGGGGAATGGGACACAGGGGCTCCAGATCATGGAACTTTTCCTCAGTCCCAGCAGAGACTCTGGCATTGGCTCTGGGCTGGGTGCAGGAATACAGGTCACCATGACCCTCCTTTCACGGTCTTGCAGACGTTCCTGCTGGAGGGCATTGCTAGGCTTTGGAGCAGGAATCAGCCAACTCCAGCCTTGCAGCCTTGGGGCCAAATCCTGCTCATTTTTCCTTTTTGCTTAAACATTCTTTATTAACTTACATGTTGATGATTTACAGTTCTTTGCTATTGCTATTGAAATAATACTGCAGTGAATATATGAATATACATCAGCGTGTGCACGTAAGCTGTGGCATTTCCTATCCGTTACAATACTTGCTGCCTGAATTTAACCCTTTGTTCAGGGTTAGGGACCTCAGAGACCTCTGTTTTTGCCTGGATTTGAACCTTTAAAATTCTAATAAATATGTTTCCACTCCCACCAATCATACATTAGAATTTCTATTAAAGGATTCACTTGAATACACTGTACACATCCATTTTTCTATAGTTGTACAGAGGTGAACTAGTACCTTCCCCCCACCCCCTCAGTGAGATTTGTTCATATGTTTGTAGTATACTTTTAATTGTTTTGTCGTATTCTGTATTCCATTGTAAGATCTTCTTGATTTCCTAAGTGACTTTTAAAAAATTTGGATATAGGCTGGGCTTGGTGACTCAGCCTATAATCCCAGCACTTTGGAAGGCTGAGGCAAGTGGATTGCCTGAGCCCGCAGGTTCGAGACCAGCCCGGGCAACTTGGCAAGACCTC
>NW_007246704.1:60418-99572 GCF_000164805.1 Carlito syrichta | reverse complement strand
GACCTCGTCTCTACAATAAATAAAAAATTAGCTGGGTGTGGTAGCGCACGCCTGTAGTTCTGGCTACTTGGAAGACTGAGGTGGAAGGATCGCCAGAGCCCAGCAGGTCGACGGTGGGGTGACTGTGAGCTTGCCACTGCACTCCAGCCTGGGTGATGGAGTGAGACTCCAACTCAAAAAAAAAATTGTGTATATCAGTGTTCACTTTTTAATGCTGTGAAGGCCAGTGGATTTTGGTAAATGTAGTGTCATGTATCCATCATTACTGTGTCATATGGAATAGATTCCCCTCAAATTCCCTGTACTTCACCTACTTCACTCTTCCTGTCCCCTCAAGCCCCTGACAATCCCTGATCTTTTCACCGCTCTGTAGTTTTACCTTTTCTGGAATGTTATCTCATTGGAATTGTATAGTATGGAGCCTTTTTAGATTAGCTTCTTTCACTTTGTAATATGCATATCTTTTTGTGGTCTGATAACTCATTTCTTTTTATTGGTTAATAACATTCCATCGAATAGATGTACCACAATTTGTTTATCCTTTCACCTGTTGAAGAGCATCTTGATTGCTTCCAGTTTTGGGTGATTATGAATAAAGTTGTTATAAACGTCTTCATACAGGCATTTGTGCCCATGTAAGTTTTTAGATTCGTTGGGCAAATATGGGGAGACTATGTTTAACTGTACATCAGCCTCTCATTTTCAGAGTATTATGGAAGGAACCTGTGACTTTCTTTGGGTTGTGTCCCTTTGACAATGCCATGCTACTCTTTTTCTATTTCTGGAGGCTTGATTGAAATTTCTCCAGAGGAGTGTTAAAATTCAAATTGTTTTCAGTGAAATTTAAAATTATGATGGAACTTCTAAGAGTAGATTCTTAAAAATCTTTTTAATTTTAAAATTTGTCCCCAGTGGGTCCTACCCTGAGAATTTAATAGATTGGCTGTCTCATAAGTTAAGGTAATTGAGATACAACAGTACAAAGTTAAAAATAATCATACTGCCATTCCTGGAGGCTTTGGGAGTGACAGGTACATTTAATTTGAAATTGTGAGGAAAGTGTTTCAGTGGACTCTCTTTCCGGAAATATTTAAAGTTCGCTCTGTGTAAAGACATTAATCTAAATTATATCTGACTTGTGCAAAAACTTGAAACATGTTGAAACCTATTGATGTTAAAGAAGGAAAAGAAATGGACTAGGAAAGAGGCTTAGATTTTTTATCTTTATTTTTTATAATTTTAATTACTAAATTATAATTTTATAATTATAGATTTATAATATTGGTGTATAATAATATGCTATGTGCATTTTAAATGTATAAATTAGAGTTTTGGCCTGTGGATGTCAGACTATCACTGCAATCAAGATAATGAACATATCTGCCACCTCCCAAAGTGTCCTTGGGCTCCTGTATTCCATCCTCCTCTCCCTCCACCTCAGTGCAACAACTGATTTGTCACTTTTATCACTGCAGATTAGAATTTAAGTAAATTTACATATAACTTAATATAAATTATATACGTGGAATTATACAGAGAATACCCTTGGTGGGAAGCAATTTTGGCTTTCTTTTGGCCTATTTGAGATTCACCCATATTTTTGGTGGGGTTCAGCTCTTCATTCCTTACTCCTTTATATGGTGCTGTGGACAGAATTGTGTACCTCTCACCTACCCACCTCACATTCACATGTTGAAGCCCTGATTCCCAATGGAATGTATTTGGAGATAGGGGTTTTAGGAAGTAGGTAGGCTAAGTGAGGGCATAAGGATGGTTCCCAATCCATCCTTAGGACTGGTGGCCTTACAAGAAGAAAAGAGCTCTCTTTCTCTCTCTTTCTGCTGTGTGAGGGCACAGTGAGACAGCAGCTGACTGCAAGCCGGGAAGAAGGCCCTCACCAGACCCTAGCCATGATGGCACCCTGATCTTGGACATCCTGTCTCTAGACCTATGACAAAATAAACTTATGTTGTTTAAGCCATTCAGTCTGTGATACATGGTACACCACAATTTGTTTTTTCACTCACCTGTTAATGGACACTATGGTATGTTTCCAGTTTGGGCTGTTACAAAGAAGGCTACTATGAACAGTCACATACAGGTGTTTTGTGTAGACATGTGCTTTCCTTTTTACTGAGTAAATATCTAGGAGTGGCCTGGCTGGGTTATATTGTAGGTGTATGTCTTACTCTTTAAGAAACTGCCATACTGTTTTCTGAGGCAATGGTGCTATTTTCTATTCCCACAAGCCACGGGTGAGAGCTGCATTTCCTTGTAATCAGTCTTGAGGCCTGAATTCTGAATTGCTCTTACTTTGGGGTCCACTCAGAATGCCCACCGTTTGCTGTGATGTGGTCAGGAGAGGCACAGGCAGGCAGTCACTTCCTTGAGAGCCTTCCCTCATGTTCCCAATGTTCTCACATGAGAAATTTTTTATGCCTGTGTTAATTTACTTTCCATAAAAATTTAGAATGACAATGTCTATGTCTTTCTTACTTGTCCATCTCGCATTGCACTTTCTAATTTTTTTACTTGCAGACTTCCTGGGTAGAGTCTAGAGTTTCTGGCTATGAGGTATTAAAAGGAGTTTGAGTTTTAGAGTCAGTCCCACTTGGATTTGAATTTGGGTTTCGCAGCTTTGCTGTGTGGCAAGTCATGTGACCCGAACCTCAGTTTTCTTGTCTTTTTGTTTGTTTGTTTGTTTTGGAGACAGGATCTCGCTATATTGTCCAGGCTGGAGTGCAGTGACTATTTGCCGGTGCAATCATAGTACACTACAGCCTTGGACTCCTTGGCTCAAGCTATCTTCCTACCTCAACCTTCTGAGTAGCTGGAACTACAGATGTGCACTGCCATCTGTTTTTAAAAAGTGTGTGTACATTTGGTCTACTGAAGTAAGGTTTGAATATACACTCCTATATTTAAGGCCTAGTACTTAACCTAGAAGTCTGTTAATGGAACTGAGCAGGCCTGTGACCTCCTGAAAATTAAATATGAAAGTTTTGTTTATGTGTACTTATGACACACATTTTTAAAAATAGATAATCCACAAAAAAATTAAAATTAAAATTAAAAGTGTGTGTAGAGTGGTTAGTATTACCGACCCAACTTGCATGGTTGTTATATTGCTTAAATGTGTATATATATATATGTATGTATGTGTATATATATATATGTATGTATGTGTATATATATATATATTAATAGATGGGGGTCTCACTTTGTTGCTCAGGCTGGAGTACAATGGCACAATCATAGCTCACTGTAACCTTGAATTTCAAGGCTCAGGTGATCCTCCAGCCTCAGCCTCCCAAATAGCTAGGACTATAGGTGTGCACCACCTTACCTGGCTAATTTTAAAAAAAACTTTTTTTTTTTTTTTGTAGAGACAGGGTCTTCCTATGATGCCCAGACCGGTCTGAAGCAGTCCTTTCTCCTTGAGCGCCTAAAGTGCTTGGATTACAGGTGTGAGCCACCGTGCCCAGCCACCTGCTTAAATATAATGCATTGAAAACATCTTCATTCCTTGAGCTTTTGGGATAATGTATTAATTTCCCAGGATATATTTGTGATTATAAGTTACATCTTCTATTTGACAGTGGTTGACCTATTACCTACTAAGACAGGAGTTTTAATAAGTGTCAGCAGTTAGAGGAAGGCCACAGAGAATATGGCAAAATACAGTGGCATTGCCAGGGCTCAGGATGACTTTGCAGTGTTAACAGTGTCCAAGCTTTGGTCTGGTTGTTTGTGTCATAATTAGGATGTGTTTCATGTGCGTATGTATGTACTCCCACCAAGGCAGTTTCTGCCTGAGTATAATTCCTTGATGTAGTCTGTTTGGGAATCCTCAGTCTTCTTAGGGGATACTTAGTCTGATTTTAGAAAGAAAGCAGGAACACACCCTGGCTCTAAGAGGGGTGCGTCTCAGGCTTCTGGGGTCCTACCTGGTGTGTGCCACCTGCCTTTCTCTCACTTGGGCCTCAGCATTTGAGCACGGGTGGAAGGTTGCTACTCTTGGCCTGCTGAATCCCTTGCCCAGCTGGCCGAAGTGTGTTGAGTGTGTCAGGCCTTCCCTCCTGTGGAGAAGTGGGGAGTTCTTCAATGGCTGGGCCAGACTACTCATCTGATGTTGCTGGAGTTTGAAAGGTTATTGTGGAATGAGTCGTCAGCTGATTGACGTCAGCATGGTCGGGTGGGCTGGAGCTGGAACTTGGAGGGAAGGGGAAAAGGGATGTTGGCAGGCCCAGGATTTGTGTGCCAGGTGGGGGTGTCTTGAGGCCTTCTCTGCTCTGCCCGACCACTGGGTTTCCAACACCCCGCAGTGTTTCTCCTTAGAGCCGGCTGGCTTTCTTGGCACCATTCAGGCTAGTTGCTAGGAAGCCGAATAAGGCAAATGCAACTTCCTTTTGACTTACTCACATCGAACCATCTGCTTATTCCTTCTCGTGGCCTTCAAACTTGGCTGGGATTGTGGAGGAGAGGGTCGAGCAGAGCATCTGTGCTCATCCTTTCTGAAGTGGAGCGGTTTCTAATAGCTCTTTAACCCTCTCAGTCCAAATGCTCCGTAGCTCATCCGGTTTGACCCCATGTTTCTTTCAGCTGACATCTTGGAGCAAGCATGTTCTTCTGAGGTGTTGCCCCTCAAGTTTGTCTTAGAATTAGCTCTTCAGTGAGGAGGATGGTGGCTGTGTGTGTCAAATGTATTTGGTATGTAAATATTTATGCCAATGACCTTACTTGAGGATGTTTAACACATGGATTGAATGCACACGGGTCATGTAGGAATTTTCTTTGATAAACTCCATTGTGGAGTCAATGTCAGACACATTAAAAGTGGCAGCTAACCCACGAACACTCACAGTGATGTTGGTAGAACGTCTATCAAAGAGGAGTTTTTAAAAAAAAAACCAGTGATTCCTGTTTGTATAACTGCCAGCTACTACCAGCATTACATATTTACTTTTAGGTTGAATTCCTTTTAGCTGGGCACGTCAGATGCGTTATGCTGAAACCCCTTCTGTTGGTGAGTTTACGGTGGTCTTTTTTGTGAGAGAACTGTGCCTTCAGTTGCCAGCCCTACAAAAGCAGTTGAACAAAGAAATTGGGCAAAAATAGAAACGGCTGTTACAAAATAGGGTAGATGTTCTGAAAAAAATGTATTGAGAAAAGCCATTGTTCAAATTTTAAAATCCAGTTTAACTGGAGATTTAATCACCTCTGAGTGTACCAGAACTGCAGAAACTAATGTATGAACTATGGGAAATAATTTCTTCTTAAGTGTAATTTTGTCTTTGTTGTTTTCTTGGTTTTTTTTTTTAGCAATAAGCCATATAAACCTTTTCTGCCAACTTCTTATTCTCCCCAAGAGGGCTACTTAAAGGAGGGTGAAGACATGCTAAGGTAAAATTTTATTGTTGTGGCTCAATTTGCTAAAAGCTTTAGTAGTAATTCAAATTTGTTCTTACTGTGCAGACTTAGGAGTTTGTTAAAATTGCTGTCATTAATATTTGCTTTTGGAAAGTCCCTCAGATCAAGTTGATCATATTAAGTCATTCCGATTTAACTTTTATCTTTCTAGTCACTTAGACTCTAGTGACTAAAACACGCCTCCAGACTGAAGGAACTCAGCCCCCAAGCCTTTCCTCTGTAGTGCTGTTTAGGCAGCTCTGGGAGGGGGACCCACTTTGTGGATTATCTGTAGTAGACCCTTAAATGCCTTCCTCCACAGCTCTGTACCTCCACACCTTTTTGTGCTACCATCTAATCACTGGTATATGCTGAAAAATGCAAATTAATTTTGTTACAAGACAAATCAGTACTCCAGAGTCAGATATAAATATGTCACTTAAAAATGGTTTATTTTTTACCTGAGGAGTGGATAAACAAGTAAAAGCGTTTGATAATAAAAAGGAAAATCCTTTTCAGAACTCCCAGTTTTTTCCCCTTGTTTTTTTTATTTATTTATTTACTTATTTTTTAACTTAAATGGCTCACACTGGTATCTTGTTCTGTAACTTGTTTCTTCACTTAACAGTATGTCATGGAGGATTATCCATCCCTATTATTTTTAACCACCATGTATTCCAGTGCATGTAAATCACTTTTGAAGGCTACTTTATTTTGTTTACTCTGTCTTTTATATTCCACAGTGGAGTTCTTCCAGGTAACTAAATAGGTAAATCAACATGGCAGTTCAAGATTCTTGCCTGGGTTCTTTCTCTGTAGTTTTGGTTAAAACGGTTTTTCTTGAACTATGTTTGAATTGATTTATATTTATATGAACCTTGACAGGGTCTTTCTCTTGCCTGCATTAAAGATGAGATTTGTGTCAGATTAGATTAATAATTCAAAATTGAAAAATGCTCTCCTCAAAGGCGAAAGCCCTTGGAAATATAGAATTCAGGAGTGACTTAATGGAGGTTTGTCTTTCTCAGGTAACAGTTTCTGAAAGCGAGACCTAGAGTGCCTGCTGGTGAGGTGGTCTCTGTGGAGACTTTCTTAGGCCTGGTCTGAAAGAAACGTAAAAGCAGAGCCGAATGAGAACATTAACATCATTCTTGACTGGGTTCTTTCTCTGTAGTGTCTGCCTAAGGTGCCGTTCTGAGGGCATCACCTGTATTCATTCATTTAATCTCACAACACTACGAGGCAGGACTGTGAGTAATCCCCATTCTACAGGCAAGGGATATGAGCTGCAGTGATGTTCAGACTTATCTTGTAAATGAGGAGCTGAGATTCCAATCCACATAGTTGCTGTTTCAACATTATACTGCCTTTCCCGGATGACCAGGGTCCAGCTTCCTGGTGTCACCCAGCGTCCTCTGATTACTTGATGTTGGGGGAGTGTCCCTACCATTTCCTTAGAAGGAAGTATATAAAGTTTAAGGGAAAGCCAACAAGAACAAAATGCAGCAAGGTTTAGAAAAAACAGGTGGGTAAAAGAGCGTAATCTAGAATAAATGGCAAGTGTTTGTAAAAGACAGCTAAGAGTTAGCCTGCTTGGCCAGGAGAACATTTTGTGTAGCACGGGATTCCCGGGGCAGCAGGGGGAGGCATGGACTCAGGTAAGAGCTCTGCATATGAAGTCTGTCGGGGTTGGATGTGGACAGCAACCCAAATAAAAACCATAAAGGGAGAAGCATGGGGCTTGGTGCTCGTTGGCAGTTTGCTGAATAGTCACGGCTTGGTGGAGTGTGTTTCGTGGCTACCTTGCCATGCAGCACGATGCCCTTGTGAGAACACGCTAACTGCTGCCCGCTGTGGTGGGTCTCTTCTGCCAGGATGTTCCTTGTGGACAGAAATATTGTGTCTGGATTCGGGGGAGCCACAGTAAAGATGCCTGATTTAGGGTACAGGGTGCATCTCTCTCTCCCTTTCTCCTGTTAAATCACAGCAAAGGGGACCACTTTAGATGGATAATAGATTACCCAGCATCTGTGCACTATTTTGAGTGCCTTTAGCAAGGGAACATAGCTTGCTCACAGGAGCTGTGGAGTGTTGAGGAGTGAAGAAGTAAATCTTGTTGATTCATTCTTTACCCAGATCCAATGAAGACCCTCAGAGATGAGCACACCCTCTCCTAAAGATGAACATTTCTGATAAAATTATCCAGATCCTTATAACTAAATACCTTGCAGTATAAATATACATCTCTAGCTATCTATCTTGTCTATGAGTCTTACTTGACAAGGACCAGTGGCTCCATGTAGTATTTTTCATCATAGTGGGCAAGAAGAAATGAATGGAAAGGGTAGAAGATCCTAGAAATTTGTGATATTTTAAAGTAAGAACAGATCATTGAGTGACACCTCTAAGTAGACATAGCCTTAAGTGACGATATATTGTGCTAGATGATCTGGTATTGGTTTTTTGGCCTGTAGGGGTACATATAGAGGGAAAATATATCTGCAGAATATTTGAAAAACTATTCATGCATCCAACAGCATTGAAGAATTATGGGGGAATGTAGCTGACTATTCAAAAGGGAATGAAGATAACCATGAGCGATACCGGTACTCTCCGTTAGGTAAGAATCCTGTTGAAATTCTAATAACAGTTTCTTGTCTGCTCTTTGTAGTGGTGTTTTCTTCCATTTTGTCTTTTGTGAAGAGAACTGCAAACCTTGAGTGATTGCTTTTTGGCCATGCAAAAGCGCGAATGCGTTGATGTTTTTCAGATGCCAGTGGCAGGGACGTTCGGAAAGAGGAGCTTTTCCGGCACTTTTACCAAGTGATTCAGAAAGAGCGGGATGGAGAGAGGCCTTCGGATTGCGTTATTGTTTGCATCAACAGAGAACCGAGGTAGCTTTATTTCTTTTTAGTGTGTCAAATGAGATTGAATACAAACTGAATGATTAAGTATTCAACTTTAAGTACATGAGTCACTGAGAGTTGGGACTTCCAAAATGCTGTTAGATAGAACACTGCTTTGGGAATTGCGAGAATGATGACCAAAGTGATGGAGGTGATCTGTGGGTGGCCACTTTTCTAAAGATTACTGTCTTATTCAGCTTTTCTGTATTGCTTGAGTTTTATTTTTATTTTGTTTTTTACAATGAGCCTCTATCAGTTTTATAATCAGAAAAACACAAAGCTATTTTGGGGACTGGGGAGTGGGTACCGTGTGCTAGGCGCTGCTCTGGGCTCTGGGGATACTTCAGTGAGCATGCAGACAAAACCCTGGCCCCGGGCACAGACGGTCTAACTACTGTGCTGCAAGTCTGCCTCATTGCACTTAAGTGAAAGAAAGTTTCATTTTTCGCTGCTTTTGGAATTCCTCTCAGCATTTCACCTGTGCTGGTTTTTCTTCTGTCTGGGATGCTGTTTCCTCTTCTCCACCTGCCTAACTCCTGTGGGCCTCTTAAACCCACAGGCAGCCTGTTCCTTTGGGAGTCCTGCCCCACTGCTCCTCCTATCCTCCAGGCCATGTCTGGCTCGTTCATCAGGCCCGTGCAGTGCCCTGACCTCAAGCAACATTGGCTGATACTTGTTGAGCAGTGTTAGAAGTGTTGGTTTGCTTCTACTTCTGTTCCCTATCTTGAGAGCAGACAGACTTGAGATGTGATGATGACTGTGTCTCTGATTGTGTCAGGTGTCATTGTGCTTGGCAGAGTGCATGGCACATAGGCGGATGGTTGGTTGGAGGGATGCACACTTCCTCTGAGCTGGGTGCTCGCCGAGTGACACTGAAGACCCCAATGTGATGCGGACAGATGGTTCTAGTGTAAGAGCCCAGACACACACCGCAGAGCTCTGCACTGAGGCAGCATTGGGCTTTCTCTCTTTCTTATATGAAAATCTGCGATCTTAAATGAAGATGACTCAAAATTTTTATTGTGATATTCCCTTCATAGAAATCTTCTTTATTCATAGACAGCATCTTGTCTCTAGGAGTTCTTGGAAGCAGAATTATAGCTCCATCTTGTTTGGAGGGTATTTGGGTTGGACCTTGGGAGACGGTGTGCTGGAAGAAATGAGGTCAGTCACAGCATGGGAGGTGGGAGAGGACAGTTCCTTTTACATTAGAAATGATGGAATTTCCCTTTAATAATTGAAAGACAGCCAGATGTGCCCTGGATTAATTTGATTGTATAGAAATTTAAAACAGTTTTGAACCCAGAGGCAGTCAGGACTCAGCATGCATGGTGGCTTTGTTTCCTCAGGATTTATCAACTTTGCTACAATACCCTGCATCAACCTGGATCGCTGTGTTCATCTCTGACTAGATGAGCTTTCTCAAGACTTGTGATAGCATCACATCTGACTGGCAACATCTTGTGCTTCTTTTAGAACTGTGACCTTACCTCAAAGGTGACAGTTGTGACCGACTCTAGCTGCCACGGGATTTTCGCAGTCCTTCTACTCTTACCACATGGCCAACTCCAGAGCCAAGCCAACTGGTGTTGATGTGAGAGCAGTCTCTTGTAGTGGAGAGGAGTGCTGGATGCGTTTCTTCTCTCCCTTCATCTGGAGTGCCATTGGGAAAGCACTCCTCATGCTACCTGCCTCTGCCTGGGGCCCTGCAGATGTGGCCATCAGCTGTAGATGAGGGTACTTGTGTGGTTGCAGCTTAGGAACTCTTCTGTGCTTTGTGGGTTGTGACTGCCAGGGAGTCCATGAGCAGGGGTATGCCGCTTGTGCTGTTGTCACTTTCATGTCTGGAAGACTTGTAGTGATAAATTGGTTAGCTAATTCATTCCTCCATACTCCAATAGTAATTAATTTTCAAATCATGTCATAGATGATTTATTTTTGTGATAACTTTGAATCATGGGCTGTCACTCTGTAAATGTGAACCATGTCTTGTTTTTCATGTTTTCCTCTTGCATTTGTTTTCTGAAATCATTCATACTTTCCTAAATTGCCAGAAGAGCATTTTTTCCTATCATCATATTAATTTTGAATTCATAAAACATACCTGTAATATGCACCTGTTACATGTAAAGCTCTTTGCTAGCACAGGAAGGAACATTCAGATAATAAGTAACAATTTCTATTTTTGGTACATGTAGTCTAATAAGATAAACATGTACATAAATAACAAGTAGAAGATCTAACGTGCTAGGAGTTTTTTCCACTATAAGCAGAGTATACAAATGAAGGAGAGTGGATTACCATTATATGGGGCCCCAGGAGATGGCTCAGGGCTGTTTCAGGGCATCATATCATTTGAGTTGGTCCTTTGAGGTAAGGCCTGGTAAGTGTCCAGCAAACAGACTGGCAGGGAAGGCACAACTGGAAGAAAAGTATGGGGAGAGTTGATTGTCAGGGATCACAAGAAATTACATTGGGGAAGAGAATAGGATGTCTCATGCTCAGTAGGTTACAAAGCCTATTATGGTAGGTTGAAGTCATGTCTTGCCAGGACTGTGAATGCTAGGATAAGGATGCTGAGCAGTTACTGTAGCATTTTTGAAAATAATACTTTTAACGTGATTACTCAGAAGCTGAAGGACGAGTTGGAGTGGGAAAAGAAATCAAGGCTGGAAGATGTAGTGGAGGCCTTTGCAGGTTTCTGAGCAAGCACTGGATAGTGGTGGAAGCATAAACCAATGGAAATTTCCTGGGACTTGGGGACCAGGGCTGAGGAAGTGAGAGATGGAATGACTTCTGGTTTTGATCCAATATTACAGGATGGCTGATGTTGGCTAACTTTCCTTCATGCATTAGCAAGAAATTGTTGCAGTGGCAATGACCACAAGTATGGGTCTGTCCCAGGACCTACGTGTAGATGAGCTTTCTTTCATTTTTCTGGGTATAATTGTTTCTTCTGTTTTTTAAAACAATCTTTAATTTTCTTTTGTGTTCTTTTAGTTAAAATGACTTCATCAAATAGCACTTGAATGTTCCCATTTTGAAAAAGAATATTCTTGGTGCTTACCCAGTGTATTATCCCAAACAAAAACACATCTCTGCTTTTTTTATAAAACTACATATGGAGGCAGAGCGTGGTGGCTCAACCCTGTAATCACAGCACTTTGGGAGGCCAAGGTGAGAGGTTTTCTTGAGCCCAGGGGTTTGAGACCCGCCTGGGCAACTTGGCGAGACCTTGTCTCTACAATAAAATTTAAAAATCAGTTGGGCTCAGTGGCTCAGCCTGTAATCCTGTGCTTTGGGAGGCTGAGGTGAGTGGATTGCCTGAGCCTGCGGGTTCGAGACCCGCCTGGGCAACTTGACGAGACCTCATCTCTACAATAAATCAAAAAATTAGCTGGGCGTGGTAGCGCGCACCTATAGTTCCAGCTACTTGAAAGGCTGAGGTGGAAGGATCACCGGAGCCCAGCAGGTCGAGGCTGCGGTGGCTGGGAGCTTGCCACTGCACTCCAGTCTGGGCGACAGAGTGAGACTTCAACTCAAAATAAATAAATTAATTAATTAATAAAATAAAATAAAATAAATTTAAAAAATTTAAAAATCAGCTGAGTGTGGTGGTGCATGCCTGTAGTTCTGGCTGCATGGAAGGCTAAGGTGGAAGTATCGCCTGAACCCACAAGGTCAAGGCTGAGGTGGCTGTGAACATGCCACTGCTCTCCAGCCTGGGTGACAGATTGAAACTCCAACTCAAAAAAAAAAAAGTATGTAGTCAACCATATGAGGACACTATATTTTCTAAAAACTAAGCTTCCTTTTTGACAAAGTTGTTTCCAGTTCTCTTAACTGATTCCACCAGACAGACTGCATAGCCTTAATCATTTTCTTTTTTTTTTGAGTTGAAGTCTCACTCCATCACCCAGACTGGAGTGCAGTGGCATGCTCCCGGCCACTGCAACCTTGACCTGCTGGGCTCCGACGATCCTTCCGCCTCAGCCTTCCAAGTAGCTGGAACTACAGGCACATGCTACCACACCTGGCTAATTTTTTAGTTTTTGTAGAGATGAGGTCTCACCAAGTTGCCCAGGTGGGTCTTGAACCCGTGGGTTCAGGTAATCCACTCACCTCAGCCTCCCAAAGCGCTGGGATTACAGGCTGAGCCACCAAGCCCGGCCACCTTAATCATTTTCAATGGGCTAAGAGTGAAAACAAGTTGTGGGGCATGCATGATATGAAAAAAATACAGGCTGGGCTTGGTATTTCACGCCTGTAATCCCAACACTTTGGGAGCCTAAGGCGAGAGGATTGCTTAAGGCCAGGGGTTCAAGACTAGACATAGGCAACATAGAGACCCCACCTCTTAAAACATTTTAAAAAAAAATTAGCTGGCCATGGTAGTACATGCCTGCAGTCCCAGCTACTTGAGAGGCTGAGGCAGGAGGATCACTTGAGCCCAAGAGTTATTTTTTATTTATTTTTTTTAATCAAAGTCTCACTCTGGAATGCAGTGGCACAATCATGGCTCACCGTAACCTCGACCTCCTAGGCTTAGGCAATCCTTCTGCTTCAGCCTCTCAAGGAGCTGGAGCTATGGGCACACATTTTTGTCTCTACAAAAAATCAAAAAATTAACAGGGCATAGCGTTGTGTGCCCAGGCTGGTCTCAAACTCCTGGACACAAGCAGTCCTCCCAGCCTCCCAAAGTGCTGGACTTACAAGCATGAGCCACTACACCTGGCCCCTCCCTTATTTAAATACAGTGAAAATATAGAATCTTACTCCTTATTTACTTAAATTTGTAGTGTATCAAAGTTGCCACATAACAACTGCTTGGTGACATAGATTGTTTTCTTTTTGTCAATTGAAAGTAACCTGCCTTTTTTGTGTGTATGTTTGTTTTTTCTTTTAAGGGAATATGCAACAGTCATAGGTCAACGCTTGCAGGATCATGGCCTTGTGGTCAAAACAGTGCACCTTCCTGCTGAGTCGGATCTTACTCTCACACTCCAGGAAGTGAAAGATGATGGGTCCCCATTTTGTGTTCTTGTTGAAGCGTCTAATGTAAATCTTTTATCTTGCACCGTAATTATGCTTCATGAGTTTATCAAAAGTAAGTTTAGATTAATCTAGAACTATCACTTAACATATCTCCTGCTTTAAACACGTAGTGTTTTTTGTTTGTGCACTGGTACACTTTGAAAGTTCATGTTTGTCATAACTAAACTGAATCTAGTCAAGGAGAAAAGTATTTGAATAGGTATCACAAAGTACTTTCCTGGGTATTACTGATAATTGAAAGTTAAATCATTACTTCTTATTTAAGAATCCAGAACATCTCATCCAAAATTTTTGGTTAGTCATTTTGTTCTCCAACGTGGCACTTTTGGCTGGATCTTACCACCAGCTCTTCTACCCCAGTGATGCCCTGCATTCCCTTCCACTCCCTTGCTTGCCAACTTCACCTTTTCTTTGGCATCTCATCCATTTCATTGTTCTTATACTCATGAGAATACACAAGAATGGACTCCCCTCCCCAAAACATGTAGACTCAGGCAGAGGCACACACCCTAGTCCACCTTTTCTCTTCCCCCTTCTGGCCACATCCACTGCTTCCATCTTATCTTATCTTAGGTCCCAGCCCCTACTCCCCCACCCTCCCACCCTCTGGCAGTACTCGGACACTGGGAATGGTATTCCTTCCAGCTACAGTCACTTAAACTGATGTTTCCCTCCCCTTCGGCCACCTTTACAGCTCACATGCAGTCATATTCAGACAAACATAGGTTTTCCAGGTCACTCTTCTTCGCAGAAGCTCCCAGTCCTCTTCTGTTTGGTCCACACAGATTGAGTGCCCTCTGTATACCAGGCACTGTGCAAGATGTCAGGGTGACCCTGCTTCCTTTCTCTGCCCAGGTGAGCGGCAGCCAGGCAGGCTTCTCCAGCAGGCCCTGATTGCCCATCAGCTCATGTCTCCTTAGCAGTGTTAAATTTTCATTGTTAAATTGGGAGCCCTTTCCCTTGAGCACAGAGACCTTGTAGAGCACCAGTAGCTAGGTTTCTATCATGCCTATAGCTTCCAGAGCTGGCAGAGAAGTAAATGCAGGATGAGTGTTCTCAATCCAGCCATAATGTTGTGTCTGGAAAGAGAAGGGTGAAGAACACATGCTCCCCATCACTTCAGATGCCAAAACAGCATTTCTTCTGACTGTTGCATTGACTTTGCTTCTGGACAGCCACCCATACCCATCTGGCCAGCCCTCAGTGCTCAGTGCTCTTCTCAACAGTGTGAAATTGTGTTTTTTTCTAAGTGAATAAATAGCTAATTTATAAATCTAATTCACATTTATGTCATACATAAGTTCTGAAAATGTAAAAGAATACAGACTTTCAATAAGTCCCAATCCCTGTCTCCTGGGGTGGGGAACAGTTTAATATGAACCAGTTGTGAAAAGGACTCATTATATCTAGTTACTTGTTTACATTCGTGTGAGGTCATTTAGGAAATTATCACTGAAGTAAGTAGGTTGAATAATTTGCTGAATACTAAAATACTTTTTAAAAACCAACATTACTTCAAAAAAGGATGTAATCTCTGTATTTTAACATATTATAAATTCAGAAAATAGTTTTTTTATGTCCAGAATGGTATTCATAGGTTCATAGGGATATATTTCTTGTATCATTCATGAATTTAATTATTGAACTCAAATCATAAGTAAAAAGAACATTTTATTTTCTCCCCAAAGCTACATCTGTTTTAGTAAGATTGGCCTTGGTTGGGTTCTTTCACAGTGCTTTGCAACCAGCAGTTTGTGTCATACTTCATGTGTAGCCATTATTCAGAAGCATGTAGAGCTGCTTCTGTGCAGAGACAAGTATTTGAAATCGTCAAACAATGACAGAACCTGAACACAAACATGCACTCGTAATTTTTCCTAAATGTCACCCCAATCAACACAGTTTAAGATTCAACCAAATACTGTTATCTCCACTACGGCTATATGGTACCCATAGGGCCTAAATTTTTTCAGGTAAGGTCCTAAATTTTTTCAGGACCTGATGATACATGGCAGGATAGAGTGGGGGTGCCCATCTAAGATTAAATTTTTAAATCTTATTCTTGGCTGGGCTTGGTGGCTCAGCCTGTAATCCCAGCACTTTGGGAGGCCAAGGCGAGTGGATTGCCTGAGCCCGCAGGTTTGAGACCCACCTGGGCAACTTGGCGAGACCTTGTTTCTACAATTAAAAAAAAAAATCTTATTCTCAGCAAATAAGCCTGGGAGGTTTATTGGACATCTCAGTATTGACTACAACCATTAAGCTATGGGAAAGCCGCTCTTGGTGTCGAGTTTGTATTATCTGTAGTATTTAGAACCTGGAGCACTCCGACCTGTCCTGGAGGGCAGCTCATGAGCTTTCAGATCTCGTAGGACTGAGCCCTAGATAGCAGACTCATGCAGAGGATGTGAACTGCTCCTCCTGTTGCAGTGATGGAGCCCACAGCCCGGTACCAGCATGTCAGTCTGTCTTTCTGTCCTTTATGAACGTATTGCCTGTGCAGAGTTAGAAAGAAGTGGACGCTGTGGGTTCCTGATGAACACCAGCATCCCTTGCCATACTCCTTCTGATCCCTACTCTGCTCTCCAAAGGCCACATCCCGTGCCTGGCTGTTCCTCGGTGACTCAGCGCTCCTCTCAGTTGTGCACCCTGATGCTGGAACCAAACAAAACACCTTTGCCTTCAGAGGGTTTCCTCTTTAGGCCAGTTCTGTTTGGACATGAGAATTCCCAGGGACATATATCCTATCTCCCCCACTCTCAGCTAAACCTGAAGCTGTCCAGTTGTGAAATGAGGGTTTCTGCAGAAACCATAAGCCAAGCTGCTGCATGTTGTAATTTTGAAACAGAATGTAATGTTGGATTTTGGAATTTGAAAGGTACCTGCTGTTAAGGGTCCCAGTCACTCGAATCAGTAGACAATCACATCTGTACTGAAAGCTGAGACAGTTTAAGCAACTTGCAGTTAGATCAACCACATTTTCTGTCATCTTTTTATAAATGTGTTTTTAAAAAGCCAGGGCACTGTGTGATAAAGCAGGCTTTTTTCTTGCCCCTAGTACATCGTCATATGCCCCTCAAGGATGCACTGGTGCTGGTGGCTGAAGAATTTAGGAAGTTTTCCACTAATCGAGAGCAGCAGGAATGTGCTGGGATTTCTCAGAGGGCTGGAGAGCTGGTGGATGACATCCTGGCCCGGGAGGGCCTCCTCACCTACTCCGTACCTTCCAGCATTCGGCAGCTTCTCTTCCTGTTAATGGAGGGAAAACATTTGTATAGGGATGAGTTGAGCCTGATCATTGACTACCTAACAACCAGGAAAGGACAGCTGGAAGGTATTTGGTGCCATCTCATTTCCGTCCTCAATTTAAACACCAGAAAGTCCTCTCTGAATGAGAGACTGTGCTTCTGTAATGTGCATGTATGTGTGCAGAGGTATCTGACGTGACTGTGTTTCAGATAGGAATACACTGTTTTAATGTTCAACTCCCTTGGATTAAAGTGCTTCTTATGAAGCTACATTTTCTTTTGAACCAGATTTTTAATATATAAATAGAATGATCTCTATGGACAGACGGGGATGTAGGAAATAGTTCCAGTTCCCTGTCAGTTTATTTTCCTGATTCAAAGTTTCAGTTTTTTGCTGATTGAGACATTTGTAAGATTACTTTTAAGTATATGGAAAACATGATGAAGCAGTTCCTAATCAAAGATTTTATTTTAATTAATTTGTTTTGGGGGAGAAAGGGTCTCACTATGGTGCCCAGGTTGGTCTCAACCTCCTGGGCTCCAGCAGTCCACTTTATAAGTATCTGGGACTGTAGCTATGTGTCACCATGCCCGGCTAATCTTGAAGATTTGAAAGAGCATTGGCTCACGCTTGTAATCCCAGCATTTTGAGTGGCTAAGGCAGGAGGATTGCTTGAGTCCAGGAGTTCAAGACTAGCCTGGGCAACATAGTAGACCTCATCTCTACAAAAAATATATATAAAAATAAGCTGGGTGTGGTGGCATGTACCTGTGATTCCAGCTACTCGGGATGCTGAGGTGGGAGATCACTTGAGTCATGGAAGTTGAGGCTGCAGTGAGCCGGGATTATGCCACTGCATTCTACCGTGGGTGACAGAGTGAGTTCCTGTCTCAAAAAATAAAAGTAAAACAATAAATAAAATAGATAAAGAGCATTCCAGTTACAAGCCAAACTCCTTAAAGTAGTGACTTTTCAGTTTGCTTGTTTTGAATTAAATAGGTGAGAAGAAAATACTAATCACCTGTCCTTTTTACGCAAAAGTAGCTGACTGTTATAGGACTGTGTCACAACTTCAAATTAATTGTTTATCCTATAAAATGTAAAATTGTTTTATTTTTGTACAATTTTATTATAGTCACTTTCTCAGGGTTGGTGGAACCTGTACATTTAAAACACAGCAGTCTTGTTTCTTTTTGATTACTGAAACCAGGAAAAGCGGAGCTCTTTCTTAAATGGCCTGAGCTCTTCTTTGTGTGGCTTGTGGACCTTGACTGAAGATTTCTGCAGACCATTTGTTTTCTTCTTTCTCCAGGCTTGGAGACACGGGATCCTTTAGCCAGCCGCGAGCACTCCTCATTTCAAGGCAGGAATACCCCCATCGTGGGCAAACCACCTCCACTTCTTCCAACCCCTGGCAAGAAGACCTTCCTCAGTGCTCCTTCCCTGATTCCTGCTAAGCCTCCTCTGTTAGGCTATCGGCCAGAAGGAAGACTCCTTCCACAGCCAGGTCAGTACTTTCCTCTAGCAACAGATAGATCAATAGTCCTGCTTCTCTGAGTGCTCCTGAGAGCATAGGACAGTGTAGAGCAATGGCAGCATCTTGTCAACATATTTTTAATGAATTCTGAGATTTCAGAAGACCAGAAGAAACGCTTTGGGTGTTCCTCTTGAATGAGCTGCCCAGGTGTTATTCCAGGAAAAAGTTGAGAGGACCTCTTGTGGCAGGGCTGTGGCTATAGTTAGAGCCACTTGAGCTGAGCTCTCAAAATTAGTACTCTGAACTCAATAGTGATTTTGAGGCTTTTTTTTTCTGAGTAGTGACATGTGCCTAAAATGAGGTTGTATTACTCTGGACTTTATTCTGTTGTAGGGTCAGGAACCCAACTCAGGTTATCTGAAAGCAAGAAAGAGCCCTGACTGACTCACGTAACTGGAAATTCCAGGTGTTAACTGACAGGCATTGCTGGATCCTGTTTCTCACATGGACTCACCAGACACCCATCTCTTATCCCTGGAGGGAGGCCAGGTGGAGTCTAACCACTCTGGGTACCAATATCCAGCAAGCCCTGTTGGCAGCTCTTGCCTACTCATGCCTCTAGGGAACCTCGTGCTCCATACTGGAGCCTCTTGGCTGTTGAGGTAGAGTCTAGCCCCCTCAGTGGGCACCCAGGAGGCAGTTCCTCCACCTAGTCACTGTCCCTCCGGTCTCTGTCCTCCTTCTGCTTGTTGGTGTCACTCGCCCACTCTCACCTCTCTGTTCTTGCACGTCTTGGCAGTGGGAGGGGGAGGAGCCGGATGAGAACATGTTCCCAGTCTGCCACGTTGAAAGGCACTTGCCAGTGATGTCTTGTGAAGAGGTGGCTTTCACCTGAACCCTAAATAAAATTTAGACCTGGGGACATCTTTGTATATGAGTCAAATATTGCTTTGAACTTTTATCTGAGCAGGGATTATTTTAGCCAGAAATCTTCCTTATGTGCATGTTTCTACATTGACTATTGTCATGAATCAAGATAGAGGGAAGGGATGTGCCTTATAACTTTGGAAACTGTGCATGCATGTCTTTCATCGTTAAGGTCAGTGCATACTGCAGATGCACAGTCCTTGGGTTAACATTTCCTTCAGACCTGTTTGCCTTTTGAGATGAGTGAAGTCCAGTTCGCACCTTCTCTGTTGCCACCTCAGCCTGTACTTCCTTGCTGCCATGGCTTTGTCCCTGCCCTTCCTTCTCTTGTGTGCATGCTCGCTCTGGGGCCTCAGGGTTCCACCTACCCCACTCCTGATGGGCTCCAGAGGCACCCTTAGATGGGAATGTCTGCTTCCTCAGGCTTCTCTTTGGTTCACCCACAGACTCACCATGACCACTTGGTCTTTTCCTTTGTGAAGTGAGTTAATATGAGAAAGGTTCAGGAAGAACTCTCTTTACTCAATTTGCTTCCCATCCTTGCCATTAGATTAAGAACAAAACCCTCTCTGATCTTCACAAAGGGCCGTGTGCTGGCTCAGGGCCTTGGCACAAGTAAATGTCCTGGGCAGCAGGGTGAGGGCTGTACAGGGTAGCCTGCCTGTCCAAGAGGGTCACGACAGTGGGTGGGCAGTGTGCCAGGCGGCTGTTCTGGAAGAATGGATGGAGGCTAGCTTCTGAGGGGCAGAGTGCTTCAGCTATGTTATGGTTAGCTTTTATGACCCATCTGTTTAAGAATATGTATTCCAGGCATGCTGGCTTAACACCTATAATCTTGGCATTTTGGGAGGCTGAGGTGGAAGGATTGCTTGAGGCCAGGAGTTCGAGACCAACCTGGGAGACCCTGTCTCTACAAAATAAAAATTAAAAAATTAGCCAGGTGTGATGATGTGTGCGTATAGTCCCACAGCTACTCCAGAGACTGAAGCCAGAGGATCACTTGAACCCAGGAGGTCGAGGCTGCAGTGAACTATGATCATTCCACTGCACCCCAGCCTGTGTGACAGAGTGAGACCCTGTCTCAAAAAATAATAATAATCTGTATTCCAAATGTCAAAATAACTTCAAAACAGGCCAGTTGTGGTGGCTCAAGCCTGTAATCCCAGCACTTTGGGAGGTCAAGGAGAGAGGATTGCCTGAGCTAAGGGGTTTGAGACCAGCAACTTCATGAGACCTCGTCTCTACAATACATCAAAAAATAAGCCCGGCGTGGTAGCACACGCCTGTAGTTCCAACTACTTGGAAGGCTGATGCAGAAAGATCGCCTGAGCCCAGCAAGTCAAAGCTGCAGTGGCCATGAGTATGCATTACAGCCTAGGCAACAGAGTGAGACTTCAACTCAAAAAAAAAAAGCTTCAAAACAGAACTTTTAGAACAAAACCCACGTGTGAGAAGGAAGGATCAAAACATCAGGACAGGCTCAGATTAGACCAGGAGTTCACAAACTTCTTCTTTTTTTTTTTTTTTTTTTGAGTTGGAGTCTCACTCTCACCCAGGCTGGAGTGCAGTGGGACACTCACGGCCACCCCAGCATCAATCTGCTGGGCTCCGGCAATCCTTCCACCTCAGCTTTCCAAGTAGCCAGAACTATAGGTGCACACTATCACACCCAGCTAATTTTTTATCTATTGTAGAGATGAGGTCTCACCAAGTTGCCTGGGCTGGTCTCAAAAGCATGGGCTCAGGCAATCCACTCGCCTCGGCCTCCCAAAGTACTGGGGTTACACTGAGCCTGGCCACAAACTTCTTTTTAAAGAGCCAGAAAGTAAATATCTTAGGCCAATATTTGTGGGCCAAGAAGCAAAATCAAGGATACTATATATGTACTTGTATAACCAATTAAAAATGGGAAAACCAGTCTCAGCTCAAAGACCATAACCAGACGCAAGCCTGACTTGGTTCTCTGGTTTGCTGACACCTGGCCTAGACCATTGAGCAAGTATCTGGATCCAAGGAAGACTTGGTAGAGTGTTCAGGAGCTAAGGCTGACCCTCAAGGGGCAGGAGTGGCAGGTCACTTAGCTTGTCACTAAAGATGAAGAAAGTTCCCTCTGAGGAGAACAACCAGAACTGGATTCATCATGAGTCTTCCTGTTTGTGTTTTGATTTTTGTTCTCTGCAGGGCCAGTCAACCCCAAAAGTCTGTTTCCTCCTCCCCTTCTTCTAGCAACCCCTTCTAAGAGACCTGCTCTTTTGGGATGCCATCCTCCCAAGCCTTCCAAGCGTCCACTACTTGGGGAGAAGCCAGGCCTTTTAGCACCACCGCCAGGTGAGCTGTGAATAGCATTCCAGGCTAGTGCTGTCCAGTGGAACTTTCTGTGGTAGTGGAAATGTTCTGTGGTTGTACTGTCCAGTACAGAGGTCATTAGCCACATGTGGCTGTTGAGCAGTTGAAATGTTGGATGACTGAGGAAGTGACTTTTAAATTTTAGTTCTAGTTCATTTGTATGACCACAGGCTACCATCATAGCACAGCTCTAGGCTGCCAGAAGTATCAAGAAGTTGCAGCAAGATGTATTATATTTTTACCAAGTAGAAATCTATTATTTCTTAGTCCTTTCCCCCTCCTTCCTCTGGTTTAGAGTTGAAAATGCACTTATAAAAAGAAAATATTGGCCAGGCTTGGTGGCTTAGCCCTGTAATCCCAGCACTTTGGGAGACCAGCACTTTGGGAATCCCAGCACTTTGGGAGGTGAGGGTAATGCCTGAGCCCACAGGTTCAAGAACAACCTGGGCAGCTTGGCAAGACCTCATCTCTACAATAAAAAAAAAAATTGGCCGTGTTTGGTAGCATGCACCTGTAGTTCCGGCTACATGGAAGACTGAGGGAGAAGGATTGCCAGACCCCAGCAGGTCGACTCTGGGGTGACCATGAGCATGCCACTGTACTCTAACCTGGGCAGTGGAGTGAGATGCCAACTCAAAGGAAAGAAAGGAAGGAAGGAAGGAAGGAAGGAAGGAAGGAAGGAAGGAAGGAAGGAAGGAAGGAAGGAAGAAAATATAATACCTCTGGTCATCATGGATATCATTATCACTTGCTGTAAAGTAAGAAGATAACCTTTAAAAAAAGCATGAAGTGGTGTTACTAAATTCCTTCTGGATATGGCCTCTTTGGCAGCTTAAGTGTAAGGCTTGCTCCTCCCTGGTGAGAAATGGGGATTTCCAAGTGTGAAGCATACCAGCACTACCAGAATGTCCCTCCTCAACTTTATTCAAAAGGATTGCAGGAGGTTGGCAAGAGAATATCTTCCGATGGGCTGAATGTCTTGGATGACTTCCTGCGGATCCTTAAGTCCTCTGGAGGTGTGCTCACCAATCTCTGCTGTGCACAGGAAGCACACGGCTTCTTCCCTGTGTGGGAGGAGGACAGGAGTCTATTGTTGTGTTTACAGTACCAACTGATACCCAGCCCCAGGTCAGAGCCTACACAGGAACAGAGGCTTTCTCTCCACCTCCCTTCCCATCAGACCTGGCCAGCTCTCATCTTCTCAGTTGCTGCCTTCCCTCCCTCCTGCATGACTGGGGGACTTGAGACCAGAAGGGTCCAAGCTGCCCCCACCCCACAGCACAAGAGAAGACCTTCTGTGGCTGGTCTCCCAGGGCAGTGGTGAGAACTGAGGCTGCACCCTGCTGGGAATGGGAGGTGGCCAGGCAAGCTTGTGCTGACTTCTGGTTAGTTATTTCTGGTCATACAGGCCTGCTAAGCCTGGATAAAGGCACAACCCAGAGTTCTACTTAGGCCACTGGAGTTCTGTTTTGAGATTGGCAGCTAAAGCTCCAGCTGTTAGGAAAGTGGACCTTTGTCCCTGCTCTGTTCTTCATGCAGGCAGCACTCCTCATGATTCTTTTTTTTTTTTTTTTGAGTTGGAGTCTCACTCTGTCGCCCAGACTGGAGTGCAGTGGCCGCTCCCGGCCACCGCAGCCTCGACCTGCTGGGCTCTGGCAATCCTTCCGCCTCAGCCTTCCGAGTAGCTGGAACTACAGGCGCGCACTACCACGCCCAGCTGATTTTTTGATTTATTGTAGAGATGAGGTCTTGCCAAGTTGCCCAGCAGGTCACGAACCCGCCGGCTCAGGCAATCCTCATGATTCTTAATGCCATATGTAAAGTTTCAGTCCTCTAGTTGTTAGACCTGCTTCTGCGAGATATATTGCTGTGATTGTGATATAAAGTATGTGCATTTACAAAATGGTAGCAAGACATGGAACAGACACAGGTCAGTGACTCCCACTCTCCTGGAGACCTGGGTCATCTAACTCTGAAAAGCCTCCGTTGACAGACTGGGAGAAACAACCACCTTCTAGGAGATTTGAAAAACTTTCTCTACCCCTGAGATGGGCCTCTCTGTTTCTGAAGGCCCTCTAGGCTCCCAAATACTGGGACTAATAATTGAGGGCAACTTTTTTTAAAAAACAAAAATGGAAACAGGAAGGATTCCTGTATGAGATATACCAATCAAAATTAGATGCATGGAGTTTGCATGTGTTCAGCATTGGGATAATTTCCTTCCATCCTCATAACAACCCTGTGAGCTGGGTACTGTGCTGACCTCCATTTTCCAAACGAGTTGCCTAAGGCACAGAGAGCATTAACTTGCCCAGGATCCCACAGTAAGTAGTACCTGTTGAAGCCAAGACTGCCTGCCGGCCAAGTGACCCCACAGCCTGTGCTCATAGTTACCACATAGTCCCAGTGGCACATAACTGTCATCAAGTTGCTGTTGCTTTCAAGAAAATCTTAGATTGTTGCTTGGATTTCAGTCATATCCTCTCATCCACAGCCCCCGTTTGACAAAAGACTGAAAGTATTTTCACATCTCTCACCTGATCTGATTAATCACAGTGTAAGAGTTGTAGAAATTCAGAGGGAAGGAGTGAACATAATTAGTGTGGGTCTGGGTAAAGTCACAGATGTCTAAGGGAGGAAAGTAAGTATTTGGATGTCTGGAGGCAGAGGTACCAGGATCTCCTGCTTTTAGAGAGGAATTTCAGGTAACAAGTGTATAGGGCTTATTGAAGGTGGGGGTGGGGCAGATTTCTCATATTCCTCTGCTGTCACCAGGATTAAATGAGATAATCTGAATGAAAATCTTTTAGACGCTCCAGGAATTGCACAGCTCTCTGTCTACTGATGCTGCGACTTGGTTAACCTGACTCTACCTGTACAACCTGCGTGGTGTAACCAGGAGGCTTGGGTTGAGCTGGGCTCGGACATGAACTGACACTGTGTTCTTCCTCTTCTCAGTTCTTTTCCAGTCTGTGCCACCTGAGTGGACGGTTCCATCTGTGTCTCTGCTGAACTAAGGGAAGCTCCGTGGAGCCTGGAGAATGAGGGGCTGCTGCGCAGATGGTGGTGTTGCCCTCCTCCAAGGCCTGAAGCCCCGCCTGTCCTGTGGCACTGATGGCCAGGCCCTGGGTGCAGATGTGGCTCCCTTGTGTTTGGTACATGTTCTGTGGTACTCTCTATCTGTGGAGTCTGTGCTGAATGAAATCTTTGTGGCAAGTCATTGTTGTAGACGTTGGACCTTGAAGTTGTCCAGTTACATGTGTATGAAAACACAATAAAACTTCTGCTTCTAGCTTTTACATACTGGTTGCCCCCTTTCACAAAACTTTTTATTTTGGAGCACTTTTAGATTTACAGAAAAATTGCAGAGATAGGACAGGGAATTCCCTTCTTCTAACTTCTCGTGAATGTTAACATCTTAAATAACCATGGTGCGTCATCAATGCTTGGAAATTAACATTTGTGTAGTAATATTAACTAGATTGTGGACTGTGTTCAGATTTCCCCAGTTTTCCCACTTTTATCATTTTCCTAGGATCCTATTCTGGGTACCGCATTGCATTTAGGCCCCTTTCTATTCTATTTTATTAAAAAAAAAATTTTTTTTGAGTTGGAGTCTTACTCCGTCACCCAGGCTGGAGTGCAGTGGCACACTCATGGCCACCCCAGCGTCAACTTGCTGGACTCCGGCAATCCTTTTGCCTCAGTCTTCCAAGTAGCCAGAACTACAGGCACACACTACCACACCCAGTTAACCCTTTATATTTTATTTTGCTCCCTTTTTATTATGAAACATTTTATTATTCTTTAGTTTATTATTATATTATTTTTAAGAGACAAGGTCTCACTGTGTTGCCTAGGCTGGTCTTGAACTCCTGGGCTCAAGTAGTCCTCCCACGTCGGTCTCCCAAAGTTCTAGGATTACAGGCATAAGCCATCACGCCTAGCCAAAACATTTTAAATATTCAAAAATTTGGGCCGGGCATGGTGGCTCAAGCCTGTAATCCCACCACTTTGGGAGGCCAAGGTGAGGGGATTGTCTGAGCTCACAGGTTCAAGAACAGCCTGGGCAATTTGGCAAGACCTCATCTCTACAGTAAATCAGAAAATTAGCTGGGCATGGTGCGTGTGCCTGTAGTTCTGGCTACTTGGAAGGCTGAAGTGGAAGAATCACCTGAGCCTATCAGGTTATGCTGGGCTGGCCGTGAGCGTGCCACTGCTCTCCAGCCTGGGAGACGGAGTGAGACTCCAACTTAAAAAAAAAAAAAGGAAATCTGAATGAATGCTACAGTGAATACCCATATATTATGTATTTAGATCCAGTGGTTAACATTCTGCTTCATTTGTACCGTATACATGTGTCTGTACAAATGTAATTTTTTTCTCAACCATGAGGTAAGTCTCGGAGTTCACAACATCTTACATTTAGATACCTTATCACACATCTCCTGAGAATAGGAACATTCTCCTACATAATTATGATAAAAATTAATAATAATTCTATAACTAATCCTTTAATATCTAATACCTAGCTCCAATATTTGAATTTCCCCAGTTGTCTCAAGAATGTTTTTATGGCTTGTTGCTTTTTTTTTTTAAACAGGAGAGGGTCAGCATAGCATTGATGGCTGTCACCTGTAATCCCAGAACTTTGGGAGGTCAAGGTGATAGGATCATTGAACCAACATAGCGAGACCTACAAAAACAAAACAAAACAAAATTACCCAGGCATGGTGGTACACACCTGTCTGTAGTCTCCCAGCTACTGGGGAGGCTGAGGTGGGAGGATCGCTTGAGCCCAGGAGATTGAGGCTACAGTGAGCCAAGATCTCATGACTGTATTCCAGCCTGGGCAACAGAGCAAGACTAGGTCTCTAAAAAAAGCAAAAACAAAAAACTAAAGAGATGGGGTCTTTTTGAAGCAGGATTTAATTAATATTTGTGCCTTACATTTGTTTTTTATGTGTCTTTAGTTTCTTTTTATCTAAAATAGTTGTTTTCCCCCTTCTTTCTTCCTCATGTTGCTTGCCTTGAGTCCAAGTCAGTGTCTCATGGAATCCCCTGTGTCTAGATTTATTTGATTGTTTCCTTGTGGTATCACTTAACTGTTTTCTGTTCCACATATTTTATGTGTCTTGGAAGTTCAGTCTAGAGGCTTGGTTAGATACAGGCCATAAGTTTTTGGCAAGGGTAGTCTAGGTGGTCTGCCTGTTCATATTGATTCCTATCAAGGGGTATATAGCTGTTGTCCCACTGGGGTTGCTCCTGTGGCTAGCCACCTGGGTAAGCTGGGTAGATTTTTTCCCTTGCATCAAGTGGATGTCCTGTTCCCCACTAGTTGTGTCCATTGATGATTGTCGCCCAATTCGGTTATTATATTGGATTTCCCTTTCTTTTAATTGAAGTATAACATGTTCAGGTTAGTGAGTTTTGAAAGTCATGCCCACAGCAAGGCACATGTGTTTCCATCACTTCACAGTGTCCCATTGTGTCCCTTTCCAGTCATCCCTACCACTCCCCAGCCTTTTCTGTCTTCCATTACCTTGTCTTTGTCTGTTCCTGTACTTGATGTAAGTAGAGTCACATGGTATGTGTGTTGTCAGGACTAGCTTCTTTTGCTCAGTAGAATGTATTTGAGGTTCCCCCATATTGCCACATGAGCCTGTGGACTTCTCCTTTCTGTGACTGAGCAGGAGGTCATTGGATATGCCAGTCTGTGTTTCCTTTCTCTTGATAGTAGATTTGGGCGTTGTTTCTGCTTTGTGACTATTGTGAGATTATGAGCATTTGTACATGTCATTTTGTGGGTGAATACTTTCATTTTTCTTGGGTAAATGCCTAGGAACAGAATTGCTAGGTCACAGGGTAAATGTAAACTTAATTTGGTAAGTGTTACTAGAGTGGCTCCGCCATTTTACACAGGCACCAGCAGTGTTGGGCTCTGTAGTTGCTCTGTGTTCTCACCGCTTTGAGGTTGTCAGTGCTTGATTTTATCCTTTTAAATGGGTATGAAAAGTTTGTCATTGTTTTAATTTGCATTGCTCTGATGATTAATGATGTTGAGCACCTTTTTCATTTTTATTGTTTACCTATTTAGGGAATGGCTTAGGGCAGAATTACAAAGACTTCTGTGTCAGTGTATTAGTTTCCCAGGGCTGCTATAGCAAAGGGCTGCAAGGTGGCTCTCAATAGCAATTTCTTAACTTCCATCTCTGGAGGCAAACTGTTAAGAACCAGAAGTAGGTGAACTGCTTTTTACTATTTACCTTTGTTTCTTTTGAACTTTGTACATGTGCATGTATCACCTGTTTTTTACTTGATCTTAGCCAAAAGGTTGAGAAGCAATATACTGACTATTTTTAAAATATAAATTTTTTAAAAAGAGGAAACAAGCTGCCATCAGGAAAATCTGTGCTTTTAAAAAATATACAGAGTCTTCAAAACCTTAACACAAGTTACGGTATCGTATTCTGCTAAATTACTTAACAGAAAGTCGATGCCCAGAGTGTCAGCAGGGCCAAGCCACCTCTGAAGCCTTAGAGGAAAGCCTCCTCCTCTGCCTTTGCCCTCACATGGTCATCCTCCCTATATCTTTCTTCTGTGTCTTCTTCTAAATCTTCCTCAGCTTTCAAGGACACCAATCACTGGATTAGGGCCTTATCCCACTCTGGTATGACCTCATCTGATTACATCTGCAATGATCCTATTTCCAAATAAGGTCACGTTCTGAGGTACTGGGGGTTAGGACGTCAGCATAGCATTTTTAAACCTTTTGCAGTCAGTAAGGAAATAGGTTTGTTCATCTCTTAATTGGGGGATTGTGAAGGACTTTAAGACTATATTATCAAATTTTAAAAATTAGAATAAAAAGCTTATGGTGGATGTCTTTCCACAACTTTCCAAAGAAACTGTCTTTCCTTTGGCTCAAGGCATCTGCTTAGGACACATGAACTCTAGGTCTCTTCCTTCACATGTGAAATCACTGGGATCTCTTTGGCTTGCTCTGTTGACATTTCATCCTACGTCCTGTTGTCCTATGACATGGTGACATATAGCATGGTGGAGTTCCTAGTCAGTGGCCATGGGCCAGGTTATAGATGGGCAAGAGGCTAAGAAACATTGAGCCCTGCGTCCTGTCTTGCCATGCTGGGTATAAGTCACTGTGTCCTTCACCTGTCTTCCAGAGACTTCCTCGGGTCTCTCGAGCCCTCCTTTGCTTATAAATATCCATACACTTTCTAGGGACATTCAGACTGCCTAGATGAATCACTGGCATCTACAGGGAGAAGACTTTATTTTCTTATAGTCATCTAAGTAATTTAGCAGAACAAGATAGTACAGTGACTTGTGTTAAGGTTTTGAATACTGTGTATATTTTTTAAAAGCACAGATATTCCTGATGGCAGTTTGTTTCCTCTTTTTAAAAAATTTGTATGTTAAAAATAAGCAATATATTGCTTCTCAGCCTTTTGGCTAAGATCAAGTATAAAAACAGGTGATACATGCACATGTACAAAGTTCAAAAGAAACAAAGGTAAATAGTAAAAAGCAGTTCACCTACTTGTTTCTTAACAGTTTGTGTCTCCTTTTGTATATACTTATTCAGATGCATGTGTAGATAAACTATACAAATAACAACATACTGTAAGCACTTCCTCCTTGTATACTTTTTCCATTATATCTTGGAAATGATTGTACATTGCTATATTATTTTCTCTCTTTATGTTTTTATTTATTTATTTATTTTTGAGTTGGAGTCTCACTCTGTTTCCCAGGCTGGAGTGGCATACTCACGGCCACCCCAGTGTCAACCTGTTGGATTCCAGCGATCCTTCCACCTCAGCCTTCCAAGTAACTGGAACTACAGGTGTACACTACCACACCCAGCTAATTTTTGGTTTATCATAGAGACAAGGTCTTGCCAAGTTGCCCAGGCTGATCTCGAACCCGCGGACTCAGGCAATCCACTCACTTCGGCCTCCCAAAGTGCTGCGATTACAGGCTGAGCCACTGAGCCTAGCCTATTTTCTCTTCTTAATGATTTCAAATATTCTGGAGTTTTATATGTGCATTAATTTACTTCATCAGGTCTTTATTAATTGACATTTTAGGTCATTTCTAATATTTTGCTACTCAAATAAAAGAGTTTATTTTGATGGTTTTGCTTTTCAGTTATAGAGCAACAAGATTTAGAGCCAATTTCAATCACTCCAAATTGTTACTCAATAAAAAAGAACAAAACGGGTTTCTGCTATTAGATGAAAATATAAAGAAAATTTAATATGTGAATTTTACAAATGAAAATATTTTGTAATTTAACCAAATACTCATACTTGTCTTTAGGCTATAAATTAGTAGGTAAGTGCTGGGCGTGATGGTTGTGGTCCCAGCTACTCAGGAGACTGAGGCGGAGAATTGCTTGAGCCCAGGAGTTGGAGTCTGCAGTGAGCTAGGATCATGCCACTGCATTCCAGTTGGGGTGATAGAGTGAGACCCTGTCTCTAAAATAATAGATAAATACATTAGTAGATGAGGCTAACATTTGGAAAGGAGGTCTGACAAGGTGAGTTTTCTGGCATAGAAAATTTGGGGTATTGTACTAGACTCTGATTCATACCATATGAATTTAGGACTTCCGTATTTCATTTAGGATGAACAGGAGTTCACTGGGTTTTTCTAGTCCACCATGTCTATTTCCATTTTCCACTTTCCTGACTTGTGACCTATGGGAACACATTGACCCCTCTCCACAGACCTCCCTTAGAGTGGGGAGAGGTGGGCGCCCACACTGGCCTCGCCAGGGCTTTCCTGGTGGGCACTGTGATCGCCTATCATTTTGTAGCGACTGCTTCTTCATGCTCCCACCCGGGGAGCAGCTCCTCCATCAGGGCTGGAATTACCTTGCTTCAGACTGTGTTCACCACCATCCAGGGTTAGAATGCTGGAACAGGGAGGAAGAAAAGAAAGGAAGTACCCCTTCCCCAGGACACTGCCGCGCTCACCTCTGTGCCTTCTGCCACACCCCTCTTTTTGCTACACATTCCCCCTCCTGAGGCCATCCTGGTGGTTCGGGGCAGGGGCTCCCAGGGTCTGCTCATCCTGTCTTTTTCTCTGGACAAGGAGTGGGCACCACTTCTGTGGCCTGGGATGGCTCTGCATGGTACTTTCACCCTCCCCCGGCTTGTCTCTGCAAGGGTCTCTCCTGGCCCAGTCCCCTATTCCGTGACACAGTGGGTTCCTAAGTGTAAAGTGTGATCCTGTTATACAGGATAGCTTTAGGGGATACACGGATGCACACTTTTATTATTATCCTTCATTTAGCAGCATTTACTAAGCTCCTTCCGAATGCTTGCTGCTGCTGCTGGCTCACATGAGGCTGTGTGTGCAAGTGTCTCTTGGAGCTGCTTTTATTTTGGAAAATTTCAACCTGCAGAAAAATAAGATCTCAATAAACTCCCATGTAATTTTCACACACATCCACCCATTACTGACATGTTGTCTTATTGCCTTATGTCCCTCTACACTGTGTATTATATATATATATATAATTCAGATACATGTGTCTAAGATCCCTGAAATCTTTCTTGCCTGTTTAGCCATTTGTGAGTAGGCTGCAGTAAGTGCCCTTTGTACCTAGATACTTCAGCATTTATCTCCTAGGAATAAGGATATTATTCTATTAACCATAGTGCACTTAACTAAGTTAGGAGAATGAATATTGATACAATGCTGTTACCTGTGTATACATATTTCAACAATTGTCCCAGAAGCATACTTTAAAGCAAGCTTTTCCTATTCCAGGATTCAGTTCAAGGTTGCATAATGCATTCAGTTGGCACATCTCTTTGAGTTCCTTAAAGCCTATTGTGGTCAGGCTCAGTGGCTCAACCTGTAATCCCAGCACTTTGGGAGGCTGAGGCAAATGGATTGCCTGAGCCTGTGGGTTCGAGACCAGCTTGGGCAACTTGGTGAGACCTCAACTCTACAGTAAATAAAAAAATTAGCTGGGTGTGGTAGTGCATGCCTGTAGTTCCAGCTATGTGAAAGGCTGAAGCCGAAGGATCACCAGAGCCCAGCAGGTCAACACTGGGGTGGTCGTGAGTATGCCATGGCACTCCAGCCTGGGTGGCAGAGTGAGACTCCAACTCAAAAAAAAACACAAAAAAATTATTGTTGTACAGGGGACCCTTCCATTTGGGTTCCATATTTAGTTTTCCAATTACTTTCCTTTTATGATAAGTGACATTGGTTTTCCATGTATGATCATGCGGTTGCCTTTTTGGAGTCAGGGTCTCACTTTGTCACCCAGACTAGAGTTTAGTGGCATGATCACAGCTCACCACAGCCTCAACCTCCTGGGCTCAGGCAGTCCTTCTGCCTCAGCCTCCCAAGTAGATGGAACTACAGGAATAGGCCACCACGCCCGGCTAATTTTTTGATTTTTTTGTAGAGATAAGGTCTTGCTATGTTGCCTAGGCTGGTCTTGAACTACTGGGGCTCAAGCAGTCCTACTGCCTTGGCCTCCCAAGTGCTGGTATTACAAGCATGAGCCACTGTACCTGGCAAAGTTTCTCTTTAAAATAAATTTATTTAAATTTTAAAAGTGAATTAGCTTAAAGAAAAGTAGGAAATGAATAACAGTACAAGAGATGCAAGGATCTAGCAAAAATGATGAAGACTCTGTGAATGACCTGAATCAGGAACATCTAGTGAAATTTGCAGACTTAGCCTTGTGGGATCCAGACTGTCATCTCTTGGTCCCTGGTGGCAGAGGAGGCCAGGACAGGCCGCAGTCCTGCCTGGGCCTTGGACCTATAAGCTTGGATGCCTACACCAGCCCTTGAGGGACCTCTGCTTCCCCACTGGTAGCTGCTTACCTCTCCAAGTGGGACTCACTCCTTTACTTGCATCTGTCCCATGCATGATATTGCCTCTGCTTCTCCTCTCCGCTCACCTTCCCAGTCTGCAAGTCTTGGGAGGTTCTCCCACTACCTGAAGCCTTTCCTTCTCGAAGGAGCAGTCTCAAGGGTCAGCCACCACTATCTGCCCTCGATACAATCCTGCTTTTTTCTTCCAGGCTTTTCTGAATGACTTAGTCTCTTCTTTAGTGAGATTCGTGTCATAGGCTCCCCCTAGCCTCCTGCTAGGCTCCAAGTTCCAGAAGGGCCGGGGCTGCTATCACTCTTTAGTCTCGACAGCCGGGAGCTTTGGGCCTTGCACATGGACCATGTCCAGCACCTTGGCCCCTCTTCCCTTTCCCTGCCTCACAGCCTGCACTGCTGTCAGCCTGACCTTGGGGGCGCCCACATGCCAGGCCCCACTACTCCTGTAGGCATCATTTTTTATGCCACTGGGTCATTCTGGAAATGGTGTATACCTAATCTGGTCATCCCCTGCTTCTCCCAGTCTATACACACTTAATGCCTTTCATTGCCCACAGGAGTGGTTTTCAGATGAGCGACAGACCCCTGGAGGTCTTGAAATGAGTGTCAAGGTAAGTGTGAGTTCTGGAAGACCCTTTGAATTTTGTTTCATCATATTTGAGATGTTCTAATACAAGCTCACCCTGGATTATCTGCATCACCACTCAATAACTGATCCTTTTGTGCGACTTCAGTGTGTGCTTTGCTATGATTTGCTCTGGGGCCAAGAGCTCATCTAATGTGGTCTGGTTTTAGCTATTTCTGCAGTGGGCTAAAGCCACATTCCCAGTCTAGAGTGCTTCCCCAGCCCCAAGTCTCACCCCATCCACCTGAGTCCTGTGTGGCTCCTCCCTGACCCCACACTCTTAGTGCATTCCCTTTCACCTCTCCAGACTCAGCCCATCTCCCCCAGGACTTCTCAGACTTGTCCAGAGGTAGATTTTTCCTCCCAAGTTTCAGGAGGAAAAGTCCATTCCTGGAGGACCCTCAGTGATAGCGTCTCTCTGATGTCATCAAGGGGTCCAGCTATCTGTCTCCCAGGAAATTGTGAGCCTCCAGGGGACAGACTGTGCTCTCTGCCTTTCTGTATTCACAGTACCCAGCACGGCGCCTACAACCCCACACGTACCCAATGCATACACGTCATGTGACTTTGTCTAGGGCCGGGAGTTTGTGTGGTGATACCAGACTTCCTTTGAGCTCTTATCCCATGACAGCCTTGGCTTCTGCATCCTGGGGAGTGATTGTGTAGCTCAGCTAACACTGCCTGATTTCTCAGCTCAAGACTGTCAGCTCTGAGAGTAATTTTCTTTTCTTATGAGCAACGGCTTTACCAAAAAATAAAAAATAAAAACTGTCAATTAAGTTTCCAAAAAGCATTCTGTGCTGGTATAGGATTTGCAGTTTTCCATAAAACATGCCTTGCTTGCATATAATCTCAGAGTGTTTGTCACAGGGCATTGCGTGGGTCACTCCTGGACTACTCTGGACATACTGAGACTATTCTTGAATTACTTTTACCATGCAGGCTACTCTTAGGTCCACCTGGCAGCTTAACCCTTTTTGTGCTGACTGTGGTTATACTCATCCCACAGTCAAGCCACAGAATCTGGCCAGCCCTTGCTCTTTGGTTGCCACCGGGAACCACCCCCAAGGCCCTTTGCGGTTGACTCACTGTATGATGCTTGTGTTCCCTGGAGCCGCTGGGCAAATGAGTTGGCTTGAACTTGAACCCTTCTTCTCTCTCCTGTGCTTGTTTGTGTATGATAAACTTTCCAAAGATGTTTGAAAAGTAAATGTTTGAATTGCACATCCTTATTTGATCAACCTCTTGTTCTCGTCAGCATGTGGGGCTGGAGTGGGGCTGCTGCCTGACTGTCTTCCCCATGGCGGGCAACAGTGAAGGTGTGTGGTTAGGATGGCACCCTAGCGGCTCTGCGACTTGACTGTTTCCTGATCCTCCTCAGGTTGAGGCTGGCTTTCTAGGTAGAAATTAATTTAATGTGAGTGCTTTTTTTTTTTTTTTTTTGCCAGTCTTTCCTGAGAATCACAATGAAGGACACTGTAACCCTCAGGGATTCTGTTATCTAAGATCTCACACTTGAGTAGGGTAATAGTGACAGCCGTTTTATAAAAATAACATCTTTTCACTATTTGAGGAGTAATATTCATTCAGGGCAGACAATATGGAAGATTCAGAAATATCACAAATGGAAAAGGCACAGTCTTTAGCACCCCGAGGCAGCTGCCAGGCCTCTCTTCTGCTTCCCTCCGGCTCTTCCTCTGTGTATAAATGGCTTTCTTTCTAAAGTGCAACTATGTTTCTGCCACTCATTGGCAGCGCATCCACGTCTGGCCATGTCAATATTTACTCTTGTCCCATATGTAGATACATTTATCAATTCCGTGTTGCACATGTAGCTCTGGTTCCAGTGTTTGGTTATTAGCATTTTCCAGTGATAAACATCTTCCCTCAAGCACCTTGTAGGCAATGCTTTTATAATTTCTTGAGGATAGATTTTGAGAAATATCCTCAAAATAGTTTTGAATCAAAGGGAGGGTCCATTTTGATTCCAAAGTAATTAGATTTTTAAAATCAATGTCATTCATGTAGAAAACTAAAACTTAATCTACAGTCCTACAGTCTGAAAGCAATGCTAGCAGCAGGTGACTTTCCTTTAAGTTTCTCACAATGGGATGGTATTGATGTGTCAGAAAGCAGTGACTTAGGAGCATAAAACTGACTTACGCGATTTGGCTTTGGTCCCTGCTCTACAACTGACCAACTACATGAGCTTGGCAAGGCATGTTGATGCACTTAGCCTCAGTCTCCTTGTCTACAAGATGGGGACATTAAATGTGCCTGCCTCATAAAGTTGTAATAAACATGAAATGAATCACCATGTATAAAGAACTTAGAATAGCCCCTGGCATGGAACATGGAATACCATGTCTGTATCTTCTATTATTTCTAGCTACTGTTTCACTTCACAGCTCAGTGTTTGTTGTCCATGATTATGAATCCAGCGGTTCTTTCGATTGGCTGTGTGGTCTCCTACTACAAGAGTGTGCTGTAACTTTTTTACTAGTCTTGTGCCTCTCGCTGATCATGTCCTAGTGTTAACTTCCTATTACTGGGGTGGGTGGGCTCACTTTCAATGCCTTTAGATAGACATATTTCCAAGTTGTATGTTCAGAAAGAGATGCTACCATGCCTATTGGAAAGTGAAGCCACTGTTTGACTCTGTATCTTAGAGTGTTGTGTTGATGGGTGGCTTGTCCTCTTACCTGGGCATAAAAAGATATTTGAGAAGAGCTTGTGTGGCCAACTCACCCATGGCTTGTGAGGTGCAGCCCCTTTGGCCCAGAGGCCAAAATGGATGTCAGCAACCAGGAATTCCAGAACTGCCTCTTACTGTTGCCATCTTTGCCTCTCATTTGTTTGTTTGTTTTTGAGTTGGGGTTTCACTGTGTCACCTAGGCTGGAGTGCAGTGACATAATCATGGCTCACTGCAGCCTCGACCTTGGGCTCAGGCGATCCTCCTACCTCAGCTTCCCGAGTAGTTGGGACTAGAGGCACATGCCACTACAATTAGCTAATTTTTTTAATTTTATTTTTTTAGAGATCTGGTCTCGCCATGTTGCCGAGGCTATTTTCAAACTCATGGGCTCAAGCAGTGCTCCTGCCTCAGTCTCCCAAATTGCTGGGATTACTGGTGTGAACTATCACACCTGGCTCTGCCTCCCTTTTTTTTTTTTTGAGTTGTAGTCTCACTCTGTCACCCAGGCTGGAGTGCAGACACGTGGCCAACACAGCCTCGACGTGCAAGGCTCAGGCAATCCTTCCACCTCAGCCTTCCAAGTAGCTGGAACTACAGGCATGCGCTACCATGCCTGGCTAATTTTTTTATTTATTGTGGAGACAAAGTCTCACCAAGTTTCCCAGGCTGGTCTCAAACCCCTAGGCTCAGGCAATCCTCTCACCTAAACCTCCCAAAGTGCTGGGATTACGGGCTTGAGCCATCACACCCTGCCTCCTTTTTAGGATACATAATACATAATAGTTTTGGAAAAGGGAAATTATCTAAATGCAGAAGGAATTATGGTTTTGTTTGTTTTTTGTAGAGATGAGATCTCACTATATTGCCCAGTCTGGCCTTGAACTCCTGGGCCTAACCAATCCTCCCGTCTTAGCCTCCCAAAGTACTGGGATTACAGGGATGAGCTGCCATGCCCAGCCAGGAATTGTTTAGCTGATTGTTTTTGTCTTAATTTTTTCTACCTTTATGTTTTAATTGGAAAAGCAATTCATGGAAAAACTTGTTAATGATTTTTTAAAATTTAGAATGAAAAGCAAATCTCTCTCCTCTCCAAGATCCTAGGTTTCCTTCTAGAGGCAACCACAGTTTTCAGTGTTTTGTGTTCCTTTAAAAATTCTACCCCTATATAAATACACAGCTGTGTCCTTATTGGTTTTCCAGGAATAAGAATGTACTCAGACACTGTTCTATGCTTTATTTTTTTCACATAACAGCATAAAATGCCTTTCATTTTTTTCACCTGTCTGAAGAATATTTGGCATTAATACCCTTCAGTGGTGAATGAGCTTGTGACTAAATGATTGAACGGAATGCCTCTTGTAATGTGTAGGGGCAATTATTTTCTGTCTAGCTGCCAAACCTTTTTGAAAGGTCTGTCTAAAAGGACCTCTCTAAAGTGTCCTACAAAAAGTTAAATGAGACATTTACTTCTGCCCAACACTTAATGCAAACCAACCCACAAGCAGAATTTGGTGGGATGTAGCCTTTCACAGTTGAGTTTGGCAGCTTGACTGGTGAGCAGCAGGTCCCTGAAGGAAGACGGCCTCCCTTCATGGGCTCATTTCCTTGTCTTAAAAATGAGGAACTAGGCCAGGTAAGGTAGCTCAAGTCAGTAATTCCAGCACTTTGGGAGGCTAAAGTGAGGGGATTGCCTGAGCCCATAGGTTCGAGAACAGCCTAGGCAAATTGGTGAGACCTCACCTCTGTAATAAATAAATAAATAAATTAGCTGGGCATGGTAGTGCGTGCCTGTAGTTCTGGTTAATTGGAAGGCTGAAGTGGAAGGATCGCCTGAGCCCAGCAGGTTGACTCTGGGATGACTGTGAGCATGCCACTGCACTCCAGTTTGGGTGACAGAGTGAGACTCCAACTAAAAATAAATTTTTAAAAAATGAGGAACTAGGATCTAAGGTGTGCCCATGAGGTCAAGACCTCTGCCCCAGCCCTCATGTATCCCCACTCCTGGAGTAGCACCCCAGAATGCAGAGGGCCACGATATGCATGCTCCCCTCCAGCTCCGGTGGCCTCTCCTGTGCAGTCTCCTTCTCTCCACTACACACATGCTCCTTCAGCAAGGTCACCTGGCTTCTGCCAGACAGTGGTCCCTGACCACATGGAGTTCACAGTCCCTGTCAGAACCAGGAAGAGGGATGTGGCAGTGGCCTGGAGGGGGTGCTCCTCGGAGGGTGCTTCTGCCTTTCCACAGCAGCAAACCTCTGGTTCCTGTGTCCACCTCCATTGTTGAGTGGCCCATTTCATCACCAGGAGAGGAGTCCATGCTGGTCATCCCACCCTGCAATGGACAGATAACAGGATAAAATTCTCTGTGAGACAGTGACAGCTGCTAATTATGTGTAAATTGTTAGGTGCTTATGAATATTGTTTCATTTATTTCTCACAGTTCCCCTCTGGAGTAGGTACATGTTATGATCTCAGAGAGGTTACCTCTCTCAGTCAAGGTCACACAGTTAGCAAGTAGCAGAGCTGAGCCTTGAACTCAGGTCTGTGTGATGACAAACCCCAGTGTTTAACCCCCTGCCAATAGCAAGGGATTTTGCAGGGAGAGTGTACTTCTCACTCTGACTTTGTTAGTAAACTATATTTTGTGACTGTGTCCATGGGCAAATCCTCCTCCGGGCCTCAGTCTTCCTACTTAAAAATGAGAAAGAATTTGCATCATCACTAAGACTTTCAGAGCCCTATGTGTTAGTCTGGTACATTTGAGCTACTTTGATGTTGGGAGACACATGGCATATTCAGACAGAGTTTAATGAAGGGACTAGTTACAGAAGTATGGGGACCCAACAAAGGGTGGTGAGACACTCAGGAACAAGGCACAGCTGTGACCACCAGGCCTGGAGAGGTGAGGAGGGGAATGGATTCTTGGGGCTCTGTAAGTGCTGGAGCAGCTGGCGGGGGGGGGATTGTGGTGCTGCTACCTTCGTGGGGAATGGCCTCTGCCACCACCCAGGTGTCACCCCATCCGTCCTGACATAGGCCCATGTGCCTATCCCCACACTATACCCCCGAGGAATGGTGGCTGGACAGTGTGTTCAGTCCCAGAATGCAAAGCAGGCAGGCAGTAAGCAATGGGTTTTGCTGGGCATACAGCCTGTCCTCCAAGGGAGGAGTGCCCTACCCAGACTGACGGGCACCTGCTGATGGGCAGAAAGCAGTGATGACCACCTGTGCCTGCCATGGGTTGAGGAACCAGCAGGCACCCCACATCTAGGCCTGTCCTTTCTTTTTTTTATTATGAAGGATATATATATTTGTTTATTATTAAACATATTTTTTATTTTAAAACTGTGGGGTACAGTTAAGGGTTAGGTATGCAAATATGCATCGTTCAGGCACCCTTGTTGATAAGGGGTGTTCCCCACATCCCCAGACAGATATTGACAGCCATTAATCCCACCACCCTTGCCCTCCCTGTCCCCCCGCCCCATAGATTCCCACCACTGTCGATCCTTTTCTTATAGTATTACGATAGATGTTCAAGGTCCACTTATGAGTGAGAACATGTGATACTCAGATCTTTG
>NW_007246704.1:57623-59877 GCF_000164805.1 Carlito syrichta | reverse complement strand
TCTGCATGTGGTCAGCCAGTTTTCCCAGCACCATTTACTGAATAGGTTCTTTTCTCCCCAGTGGTAGGTGGTGGAGGCTTTGTCGAAGATTAGGCCTGTCTTTTCAAAGCTGCCAAAGAAGTGGGCAACCTAGCCCCCCTCTGATTCCTGTGGGGGGGGGTGGATTCTGATGTTTCAACCAGGCATCCTTCCTAGGTGAATACTCCCGCCTCAAGCACTTCCCTTGAAGTAAACATGCTCGCTTGTTGGGCATTCATTGTAGCCTCTCAGTTCTGGGAGAAAAGGATTCTGGACCACTCCGAAAAGCAAGAGGAGTTAGTTGAGGAGGAGAAATGGCTGTTGTAGGGGCCACAGTTTGTGATTATCAGCATGCCATGACTTGCCAAGTGCTTCCTGGTCCCCACCCTGCCTGGCTGTCTGCCCTCAAGTCTCCCTGATTCTACTCATGACTCAGGCATGGCTTCAGGGTCAACCTGGAAGCCACAACAGGCTGCCCAGTCTCTCCTCACCTGGCCCCATGTACCTGCTCCACACTGCACCACCCAAGCTGCTGGGCAGTAGAAAACTGCATTTTTTGCTGGGTCCTCTCGGCGATCACATACCAGTGTGGTTGTTTCTGAACATGCAGAGGATGCACCAGGAGCATCGGCCAATGGTGCTGAGCAGGGCGTCTCTCCCTGCTCTGTGAGGTGGTGTGTGAGTCAGGATCTTACTCTGTCACTCAGGCTAGAGTGCCGTGGCATGATCATGGCTCACCACAGCTTCGACCTCCTGGGCTCAGGCCATCCTTCTGCCTCAGCCTCCTGAGTAGCTGGAACTATAAGCATGCCACCAGGCCTGGCTAATTTTTTTATTTTACAGAGTCTCTCTACCAGGCTGGTCTTGAACTCCTGAGCTCTAGCAGTCCTCCTGTCTCAGCCTCCCAAAGTGCTAGGATTATATGTGTGAGCCACTGTGTCTGGCCTAGGAGCTTTAAAACATTCTACTTTGCTCCACAAGTTCCCCTTTGAGGGCTACCTCTTCAGGAAATGAAGAATTTGAACTGTGGACAAAAATGCATCTGATAAATCTGTCATAAGACTTGAGAGTCAGAAACCTAACTCAAACTGAAGTAAGCATGGGAATTTATTAGCTTGTGAATCCAAAAAAAAAAAAAAAAGTCAAGGCATGTGTGACTTCAGGCACAACTGGATCCAGGGGCTCATATGCCATTTGCTCTCTTGGTAGCCAAGTGCCCACTGGCAGCTCCAGGACTTGCTCTTAACCAAGGGAGCCCCATGCACAGGGGCAGAGCCTCTTCCCCAAGGTTTCACACTCTTCCCTGAGCCAAGGCTCTGGCTCTCATTGGGCCACGTGTTCATCCTGACCCAGTCTCTGTGGCCAGACAGATGGAGTAGGCAGATTGGTCAGGCTTCAGCCACATGCCCTCAGAGCCTGGAAATCAGGCCTTTCCTCCTGCCACAAGAATGGGGGATGCAAAACAGGCAAAGGCATCATGGGAAAGGGTGGGCAGCCAAACACAAGCATTTCTGGAAGAGTGACTTATTCCTAAGGTGGAATATGATGCAGCCATTAAAACAAACATTAGAATTAAGTGTGTGGAAAAGGATCTAATGATAGAATTTATGCTAGAATGCATTGAACAAATAAGTTGCAAAGTACACATGCAGTACAGTTTCAACTGTGCAAAGTGTATTCATGCTTTGAAAAATGCTGAAGGATATATGCAGAAACATTCATAGCAATTGTGGTGAGATGGGGTACTTTTATTCTATAATTTTTTTTCTTTAAAAATTTGAAGTACCAGCCGGGCTCGGTGGCTCAGCCTGTAATCCCGTGCCTTTGGGAGGCTGAGGTGAGTGGATTGCCTGAGCCCGCGGGTTCGAGACCCACCTGGGCAGGCGAGACCTCATCTCTACAATAAATAAATAAATAAATAAACTGGGCACGGTGGTACTCGCCTATGGTTCCAGCTACTTGGAAGGCTGAGGTGGAAGGATCACCTGAACCCAGCAGGTCAAGACTACGTGGCTGTGGGTGTGCCACTGCACTCCAGCCTGGGTGACAGCGTGAGACTCCTACTCAAATAAATAAATTAATTAAAGTACCATTTGTATGCATACCTAAGAAACAAACATTAATTTTAAAAATGTGAGCTGCAAAATGACTTCCACTTGGCCAATGTGGGGCTGTGTGCTCTAATCCATTGGATGCCAGAATGTGAGGTGGGTGGTGGGGGGGCATGGGGGTACAG
>NW_007246704.1:57236-57603 GCF_000164805.1 Carlito syrichta | reverse complement strand
GTTCCAGCTACTTGGAAGGCTGAGCGGAAGGATCGCTGGAGCCCAGCAGGTCGAGGCTGCGATAGCCGGGAGTGGCCACTGCACTCCAGTCTGGGCAACAGAGTGAGACTCCAACTCAAAAAAAAAAAATTTTGAAGTACCTGAGCTGGGCATGGTGGCTCACGCCTGTAATCCCAGCACTTTGGGAGGCAGAGACCAGAGGATTGTCTGAGCCCAGGGGGTTTGAGACCAGCCTCTCGAACGTGGCGAGACCTTGTCTCTATAATAAAAAATAAAAAATAAGCCGGCCTCCGTGGCTCAGCCTGTAGTCCCGCGCCTTTGGGAGGCTGAGGTAAGTGGATTGCCTGAGCCCGCGGGTTCGAGACCC
>NW_007246704.1:35363-57216 GCF_000164805.1 Carlito syrichta | reverse complement strand
GTACAGGGGTGGGCAAGGCAGCTCTGTCAAGTCCAGTTTTAAGCTTTGAAGAGAGCTGCAAGTGGGAGGTGTGACTGGGGTGGAGGAGACTTTTCCTTCCTCTGCGAGACTCAGACCCAACTCATAAGACCTCGATCATTCATTTGTTCATTCTTTCAGTCAGGCACTCATTTACTCAGTCACTCATTCATTCATGAGTGCCCCTGTGTACCAGAGGATGTGAAAGGAAACCAGGCACGTCCACAGTCCCTACAAGTTCACAGTCCAGCGTGAGGATGCATGCACACGAATGATTACCTTTGGCTTTCGTGTGTCGTGGGTCTGGCCAGTGCACAGTCATTGGCAGTGGAGTCTTTAGGAGAAAGCCTGGACCCCATGAGGATGCAGCAGCTAGTTCCAGGGATTGAAGGACCGTGGGTTCCCCCACGTGCGCTGAGAACACGCCCACACTCGGCATGAGAGGGAGTATTGGGCAGCCAGCCTGGCCTCTATCTCCCAGGCTCTGTGGTTTCAGGTTCTAGACAGAACCTGAGCGCCTGGTGGGTGACCAGACAGTATGGGGTGGGGCTATGGGGGAGCCCCAGGGAAGAGCTGAGGAGTGCATGTGGGCTGGGGAGGCAGCCCCAGGAGGGGGTAGAGGGAGAGCAGGGAGTCTTGCTGGTGCAGCCAAGCACTGCACAGCAGTTAGAAGGGAGGCAGCCCAGGGACCCAGCTTTCCTGTGCAGCAAGCAGTCTGAGACCTGGGTGACTGTTCTCACCTGGAAAGGAGGAGTCCATCCTACTCTCCCTGAGAAGTCTCATGGGGACCAGGGCTAATGAACAGGGTAGGTGAACAGGAGGTGCATAGGAGGAGGGCAGGAAACAAACCTGGGACCCACTCAATTGGCACCTTGACCTCCGCCATACCAACAAGTAGATCAGTGTGGTCGATTCCATTTTCTGAAGACAGACATGACTGTCTTCATCCTTCATGCTCTCTTATAACATGAACTTGCCTCTTTGCCTGGCTTCCGAGGGTAGGTCATTAGCTTCCACTACTGTCTTTCCCCCTCCCTCCTCTCCCTCCCTCTCTGGGTATGCTCACCCTGGGAACTTGTCTGCATGCGTCCAGGAAGCCCAGGATACATGGGGAAGCCCCATGGGGACATGTGGACTGACAGCCCTGCTGAGGGTCCAGCAGACCTAAGGCGTCACATCTGAGTGAGGGGAACTGAGACGACAGCAGCCCCAGCTGCCATCCAACTGCAACCATGTGTGCCACCCTGAGAGAGGACTAGCAAACTGAGCCATCAAGCTCCAGACCTTTGGCAGATAGCTAAAATAATTGTCTTAGTCCACTAAATTTTGGATGATCTGTTATGCTACAGTAGAAAATCAGAACAATAGTTTTTCTTTCTTTTCTTTTTTTTTACAGACTATTTTTTACAGCAGTTTTAGGTGCATAGCAAAATTGAGCCAAAGACACAGAAATTTCCTGTATGCTCTCAGTTGCCACCTGTGCACACCCTCCCATTATCAACGTCCTCCACATTTGCATATTGATGAACATGTTATCACTCGAAGTGTGTGGTTTACACTCTAGTCACTCTTGATGTTATATTCTATTGGTTTGGACAAATATATGATGCCATGTGTTCCATCATGATTGTGTACAGAAGAGTTGCACTACCTAAACCTTCCATGTTCCACCTGTTTGTCCCACCCTCCCCCAACCCCCTGGCCACCACTGATCCCTTTATTGGCTCCACAACTTGGCCTTTTCCAGAATGTCAAGCAGTTAGAATCATGCAGTCATATAGACCCTTTCAGATTGGCTCCTTCCACTTAGTAATATTTAACACTCTTCCACATCTTTTCATAGCTTGATAGTCCATTTCCTTTTACTGAATACGATTCCGTTTTCTGGATGTATCACAGTTTATTTGTTTATTATTATTATTATTTTGAGTTGGAGTCTCACTCTGTCACCCAGGCTGGAATGCAGTGACACACTCATGGCCACCTAAGCATTGACCTGCTGGACTCAGGTAATCCTTCCCCCTCAGTCTTCCAAGTAGCCAGAACTACAGGTGCACACTACAACTGGCTTTTTTTTTTGTAGAGATGAGGTCTCACCAAGTGCCCAGGCTGATCTTGAACCCGCGGGCTCAGGCAATCCACTCACCCTCGGCCTCCCAAAGTGCTGAGATTAGAGGCTGAGCCACCGAGCCTGTCCCACAGTTTATTTATTTGCTGATGAACATCTTGGTTGCTCCCAGGTTTTGGCTTTATTTTGAATAAAGGTGCCATCAACATCCATGTGCAGGTTTTGTGGAGACATAATCTTTCCTCTCATTTGGGTAGATACCAAGGAGTACAATTGCTAGATCGTATAGTTAAAGAATGCTTAGTTTTGTAGGAAACTGTCACTTTTTTTGTGGTGCCTCTCAGGTGATCAGGTGCTTTAAGATGAAGCTGGGTGTCTCCTTCCCAGCCACCAGCTGACAGAATCTCACTGAAGTGGATGCTGAATGCAAGCTTTGTACTTGTCAGGAGAAGCCTGTAGCCACAGAAGTTGCTGCTGATGATCTGGTAAAGAATGGAAGTGTGGTCCGAATCAGTGATGGGAACAACAAGCAAGGTTGTCCCATGAGTCAGGGTGTGTGACCCACAACCATGTCTGCCTGCTGCTAGTAAGGGACATTCCTGTCACAGACCAAGAAGGAGAGAAAGAAAATGCAAACTTGTTCAGGTTGTGTTGTGGGTGCCAATCTGAGTGAGTATCCTCAACTTGGTTATTGTAAAAAAAAGGAGAGGAGGATATTCCTGGGCCGACTGATACTCTGGTTCCTCTTCACCCGGGGTCCAAAAGGGCCAGTAGAATCTGCAGACTCTTCAGGCTCTCTAAAGAAGATCATGTCCACTGACATGTAAGAAAGGCTTAAACAGAGAAGGCAAGAAACCTAGAGCCAAAGCACCCACAATTCAGCATCTTGCTTCTCCATGGGTCCTGCAACACAGAAACACAGATGCTGGCCTGTGGCTTTGAAGAAATAGTGAACAACAAAAAATAAGGAAGTGACCACAGAACTGCTAAACCTTTGGCCAAGAGAGTGAAGAAGGCCGAAGAGAAGCACCGTAGGCTGTCCTCTCCGCAAGCTGTTGCTTTCAAGTCTGAGTCTAGTCAAGAGTAAGATTTTTTTAAGTAACGAACAAGTAAGATCAGACTACCCGCCCCCCGCAGCTCCCAGAAAGAAACTGTCCACCTGTCTTCTAGATTGGCTATAGCCTTTGCATCTTCCCCAGTGGTGAATGAGAGTCCTGTTGCAGCACGACCTCACTAGCTCTTATGGCCTCAACAGCTCTTGGTGCTGTCAGAGTTTGGATTCCGGCTGTTCTAACACGCATGGGGAGTATCTCACTGTTGCTTTAATTTGCAATTCTCTAAGACCCATGTGATGTTGAGATCTCTTCATATGTGCATTTTCCATTTGTCTGTCTTCTTCAGTGAGGTGTCAGTTTAGGTCTTTTGCCCACTTTTTAATCAGGTTGTTTGTTTTCTTGTTGAGTGTTAAGAGTTCTCTATTTTTGGGTAATAGGCCTTTATCATATATGTGTTTTGCAGATATTTTCTCCCTGTCTGTAGCTTGTCTGTTCATTATTTTGACAGTGTCACAAAGCAGTTTTAATTTTAATGGAGTCCAGCTTATCAATTATTTCTTTCACAGATCATGCTTTTGATGTTGCATTTAAAAAGTTGTTGCCAAACCCAAGGTCATTTATCCTACGTTATCTTCTGAAGTTTTATGGCTTTGTATTTTACATTTAGATCTCTGATCCATTTTGAGTTAAATTCTTGTGAAGAGTGTAAGGTCTGTGTCTAGATTCATTTATTTGCTTGTGCATGTCCAATTGTTCTGGCACCATTGGTTGAAATGATGATCTTGGCCAGGCATAGTGGTTCACATCTATAATCTCAGCACTTTGGGAGGTTGAGGTGAGAGGACTGTCTGAGCCCATGGATTCAAGACCCACGGGTTCAAGAAAAGATGATCTTTGTTCTACTGTATTGCTTGCCTTTGCTTCTTTGTCAAAGGTCAGTTGATTACATGTATGTGGCTCTATGTCAGGGATCTCTGTTGTGTTTCATTGATCTCATTGTCTAGTCTGTCTTCATCACTGTGGCTTTGCCATAGTGTCAGTCCTCTGGCTTTGTTCTTCTCCTTTGATATTAAGCTGGCTATTCTAGGTCTTTCACTTTTCCATAGAAACTTTAGAATCACTTTGCCAATATCCACACAATAACTTGCTGGAGTTTTGATCCAAATTTCATTGAGCCTATAGAATTTGGGAAGAACTGACTTCTTGACAATACTGAGACTTCCTGCCCATAAACATGGAATAGCTCTCCATTTTTTTTAGTTCTTTGATTTCTCACTTTTCCTCATATACATTTTGTACATGTTTTATATTTATATTGGTTGCTTTATTCTTTTGGGTACTAATATAGGTGGTATCATGTCTTTTCATTTCAAATTCTACTTGTTCATTGGTATACAGAAATGTGACTGACTTTTATATGTTAGCCTGGTATCCTGCAACCTTGCTATAATTGCTTACTAATTCCACAAGGGATTTTTGTTGTTGTTGTTTCGTTCATTCTTTCAGATTTTCTACAGTCAGAACAATTCATTGTTTTAAAAATTATACCCTACTTCTTTGCTCCCAAGATCTCATCTACCTGATGAGAAATTTTGTTAGGGGATGGGGGAAGAGGCTCTGAGGAGAAAAAGAACCACCACGCCATGAAGGGTGCAGTGATTGTAAAACGTATTCTAACGTCTTGTGAGTAAATATGCATCTTAGGTTATTCTTTTTCCTTTATTTTTATTTTTGGAGTAGGAGTCTCGCTCTGTCACCCAGGCTGAAGTGCAGTGGCACACTCAAGGCCACTACAGCCTCGACCTACTGGGCTCAAGTGATCATTCCACTTCAGTCTTCCAAGTAGTTAAAAGTATAGGTGTGTACCACCATGCCCAGGTAATTTTTTTTTTTTTTTTTTTGAGTTGGAGCCTCACTCTGTTACCCAGACTGGAGTGCAGTGGCCGCTCCCGGCCACCGCAGCCTCAACCTGCTGGGCTCCGGCGATCCTTCCGCCTCAGCCTTCCAAGTGGCCGGAATTACAGGCATGTGCTACCACACCCGGCTGATTTTTTTATTTATTGTAGAGATGAGGTCTCGCTGCCCCAGTGGGTCTCAAACCCGCGGGCTCAGGCAATCCACTCACCTCAGCCTCCCAAAGGCACGGGATTACAGGCTGAGCCACCAAGCCCGGCTCAGGTAATTTTTTGATTTAGTATAGAGATGAAGTCTCCCCATGCTGCCCAGGCTGGTCTCAAACCCATGGTCTCAGGTAATGCTCTTACCTCCACCTCCCAAAGTGCTGGGAATACAAGTGTTAGTCACTGCGCCTGGCTTATTCTTTTTCCTATAAACACAGTGCACCCTGCACTACTTTTTAGGGTAGAACTTGCAGCTGTGCTGGGGCTTTGCGGCTCTAACCGGAGGTGAGTGCCAGGAGCTAAGGCCCAGGCTGTCCAGGGAGCTATGGGTGTCTGGGCAGCCCCTGGTCTGCATGCATCAACGGCTTGGGTTCTGGGACTGGAGACAGAGCTGGCAGCTCCTTCCACCCTGAGGCCTTTCCAAGCTGCCAGTGCCAGGGGCCTCTGTCCACAGGCTGCCAAATTGGTTCTAGCGCCTTTTTTCTGTGTACAGCATAAAATAGCAACTTCTAGTCATGAAAGAGCCAAACAACAGCAACAAAAACCCTGAGGACAACAAAGCGCCACCTTTGCAGTAGCCATCTGCTGTTTTTGCCTGCAGGGATCTTCTGCTCAGGCCCCTTGGTAACCTTTTGGAGAACCAAGCATCCAGCCCCAGGGACTGACTTCTCAGGCCAGGGTGACAGAGGCGGCCATGTGCCTCAGGCCTGGCCAGTCAGCATGTCCCACTGGCTCAGCCTTGTTGACTAGCTCAGGGATGGGCCTGTGACTCCAGTTCCCGTGAGAGCCCTCTTCAGACTTTTGCATGAGCCATTAAGTCCCCTTTTGTACTGAGTCCAGTTGGAGTTGGTGCTTGGCATTTAAAAGCAGAAGAACCTAGAACTGAACAGCCGGCCTCCTCCTAGAGAGACAAGCTCCCAACTGCCTTGGAAACGAAGCTGCATCTCACCTTTGTCTCTCTTTCCTAGAACCCAGATGTCCCTCCTAACCTCTCACAGGGCTGGCCTGTTAGCCCTGTAGCCCTTCCTGGGGATAGCACCTAGCCCGCAGCTGCTTGGACATCTGTCTGTCCACTGTCTCCTCCTCCAGGAGAATATGAATCCTGGTGAGGCTGGAGCCCTGCCTGTCCCCTTCCACAGGTTCAGGAGCTCTGTCTGGCACTTGCCCAGTACTCAGTGAACTGAAGGAGAAACGAGAGCAGCTCAGCAGGAGGTCGGGTCACCTGGAAAACTGGACATGGGCAGGTTTAGAGTCCAAAAGTAAAGGTTGTCATGATGGCATGGCAGAGGCCCAGCAGTTCGCTTGGGCAAGTCCTGGTTTCCTTGATCTCCAACTGCCTCATCCACGACAGAGGAATGGTGGGCCTGGCCCTCGGTCTCCAGAGGAGGCACTCTCGGGGCCAGCACAAGGCCCTGACAGAGGCCCCCGGCCAGTGGCCCTCACCCAGTGCTGCATGCTTCACACAGGCAAGCTCATCCTATCCTCTCAGCCACTGGATCAAGAAGGCTGCATTACTAGTCCTATTTTACAGATGAGAAAACAGGCATGGCGAGGTGAAGTCGTTTGCCCAATGCCACAGCAGCTGGTCATAGGAGAAGGCTGTACTTGAGCCCATAGCTACTGGTCCCAGTGCCATAGTTTTAGCTGATAGGCTTTGGTCTCTCTGAGGGTGTAGAGAGGACTTAGAAGCTGTCCCGGTCTCCAGACCTTCATGAGATGAAGGCCCTGCATGCACACATTCTGGGGTATCTGGCAGTCAAGTTCAGGTTGTTTCTGGTTTTGAGGCATCCCATATATCAAAAAGTGAAGAAGCATCAGATCGAATGTCACCCACTGTAGCATATGTTACATAAACAGCTCTAACAAACAAGTGCTGCTTTTTTTTTTTTTGGAGTCGAAGTCTCACTCTGTTGCCCAGGGTAGAGTACAGCGGCACACTCACAGCCACTCCAACTTCAGCAGGCTGGGCTCAGGTGATCCTTCTGCCTCAGCCTTCCAAGTAGCTGGAACTACAGGCATGCGCTATCACACCCTGCTTATTTTTTTATGTAATGTAGAGACAAGGTCTCACTAAGTTGCCCAGGCTTGTCTTGAACCCCTGGGCTCAGGCAATCCTCTCGCTTTGGCCTCCCAAAGTGCTGGGATTACAGGCTTGAGCCACTGCGCTCTGCCTACAAACAAGTGCTTCTAACACACAAGCACCGTGTCTGAACTGTGCCAGGGTAATGAGCATATTTATTTTTAAAAATCAACGTCTAGGTCACTGAAGGCAGCCTCGCTTCGCAATGGGACAGGTTCTAGAGGGAGCATGTTTTTCCTTGCCATCCTGTTCCTGTAATTGGTATGTGACAGCATTTGCCAGGAAGGTCAAAGGCATATCTCTGAGACTCTTGTCATGGTGAAGGGAGGACATGTGGCCACAGTCAGGGCTGCAGGGCCACCAGGGGCTAGTTCAGCTCTGTACCTCCACCTGAAGTTCCCGCCGCCCAGGCATCTTGAGAATTTCCAGCCACCAGAAGGGGGCAGGCTGTGACTTCTGAAACCGGGACACAGTGGATCTTGGAGGAGGCAGGTGGGTAGGGGTGGAGGGGCCGGGTTGCTACCACCACCACCACCACCACCTTGACGGGACAAGTTGGGCCCATGTAGGTTGGGCCTGCCTCTCCAAAAGCTACAGGTGTGGCCTGGCTCAGAGGATTCTAGCCCAGCCCTATGTCCTACCAGGTCACCTGGCAAGGGCACAGGTAGGGGGTGGCAGTCTGTCTGAGGAATGGACTCGGGGCTCGTCTCGAAGCTGAAGAATGAGCACGCCATCTTCACCTGAACTGTGTCCTCCACTGGGTGGCTGGAGGGGCTGGGGAGACTCTAGGTGGGTCCAGTTCCCCTAAGCCACCCCTTGGCTTGGCTGCCTCCAGCTCCTCCAGCCTCAGAAACCCCCCAGAGCCACCTAATTGCTTTGTGTGGAAGACACAGACACGGGTCTCTGAAGGGCCCTGTGCATCCTGGCTCCAGGCAGGTGGTGCTGGGAGATGGGGCCCTCCAACTGGACGTGCGGCCCACTGCTCCACAGCCACCACAGTCAATGCTGTGGTCAGCAGGATGCCGAGCCCATGGAGTGCCTGGAGCCCTCCTCATGGATGGGACTTTCAGCATTGTGTCCTCCTAGGCATGGTCCCTGCCGAAACCGTCTTTTGTAGATTCCCTGAGCCACAAAGCAACCCTGGCTCTGGTTTGAACAAAGAGAATGTTTAAATGACATGAGTGGGACACGCAGCCATGAGAGGGTATCTTCCCAGATTAAGGGAGCTCCAGCATGGGCCTTTGAAGGGCACTTGATTTCCTGGGGTGAAGATGGATTTCCACAACAGAATTCAGAAGAGCCCGACCAGTTCAGACTCAACTGCTAGAACGGGCCTCACTGTGTCACCTGGGGCTGCGAGGGAGGGTCCAGGGCAACTGGCACTTTCCACATCCCGCTGCACACTGCTGGTCCCAGCGCCAGAGTCCCGGACCTTTGTCCACCCTGAGTGTCCTGGCTCTATGCTGCCCTCCTCCAGTGTGAGTCCCCATGGGTCATGGCCTCAGGACAAGGTCCAGGCTTTGCCCCTGTGCGCTGACCCCTTTCTGCCGTGTGGTCTCCTGCCTGCACATGCTGCCAGCCATCTGGACTCCTTCCTGTCTCTAGAGCCCTGGTCTGGCCTTGGGACCATTGTGCATTGCTGTGCTCTGCCCAGACCCTCCCCTACTCTGTGTGACCAATTCTTCTGGCCTTTCAGGGGTTAGCTTCAGTGTGACTTCTTCTAAGCGGCCTTCCCAGACCACCAGGACCCTCAGTCCTGTCCCTCTGCTCTGTGTTGTCGTGAGTCTCATCAGTTGTTTGTGCCACTGCTGGTCTTCCTGAGCCCCACAGCCCAGCTCAGTACCAGGCACATAGTAGGTGCTCAACAAACAGGCTACTGAATGCAGGAAGGAATGAGGGGCATACATGAACCCCAAAGTGTCTGCTCTCTCAGGGACAGGCATTGCCAAAAGTAGGCTTTGGCTCTAGTCCAAGGGTACATGGAGGGCACCCAAGCTGTACCCAGGGCCCCACCTGCCTGTGACTCTCCCCTCTCCCTTCCCTTGAAATGTGCTTGCTTCATTTACCACAGATCTAGGGCCTCCTGTGGGAACCAGGAACAGCTAGCCATTTGCAAATTCCCAGGTTGGAAACAGGCATGGGCAGCCTGGAGCCTGCCTGAAAGATGAGCTTTGGCCTCTTAGGCCCCTACTGTGTACCCTCCTTAACTCCTCCCCAAGCCCACCTTCCTGGGAAAGCAGCAACCCCTAAAGCCCCCTCTAATCTCTTGCTGGAAGGCCCTTGGCCTAAGGGAAAGGTATCCCTTCTCCTAGACAGGGCTCCTTCTGTGAGGCCTCTGGGCTTGCCAGGTAGCCTCTGGTCCGTTAGTTGTCCTTCTGACCAGTTCTCTGAGCCATGCACAGCACCCAAACCTGGTGGACACCAAGAGTATTCCTTGGTTGCTTTGTGGCTCAGGGAATCTACAAAAGACGGTTTCGGCAGGGACCATGCCTAGGAGGACACGATGCTGAAAGTCCCCTGCTTCCCAGTTTTCAGGCTTCTCCCAGGAGTTCCCACCCTTTCCACTTAGGAAAGACTTTGGAATCAACTGTAGTGGTTCATGAGACGGGATTAAAAGGCTGTAAGCCAGCAAGAATGACGTGTCACTGGCAGAAGAGGGTGGTAGAGCCTACCTTCTGCCGTTGCTTAGGGGGTCCTTTGATGGCAGGACGGTGGGTGAGCACCACAAGATGGCTGCCAGAACAGGAGGCAACAGGGAAGAAGCACCGAGGAGATGGCATCTCCCAGCTCCCACCGTTTCCCTTGTGACTCGACAAGCCATTACATCAAGGTGGCAAGCTACATAGCCACAGGGCCCAGGGGGCAGCATAAGCAAGTCCCATGTGACCAGCAGGGAGAGCAAGAACCCACCTGAAGGGTTGGCTACTCCAGCCACTGGTGCCCAGCAGAATCTGAGTTGCCAGATCTGATTATTGCTTTTAAGAAAAAATTTAAAAATCTGTGTTGTTATATACAATTTCCCATTTTATTTTAGAGACAGGGTCTTCACTGTTTCTTCCAGGCTAGAGCGCCGTAGTGCATCACAGCTCACTGCAGCCTCAAATTCCTGGGCTCAAGTGAGCTTCCCTCCTTAGCCTCTCACTGAGTAGTTGGGACTATAAGTGCATACCACCAACCCTACCCAGGCTAATTTTTTTGGGGGGGGATGTAGAGATGAAGTCATGCTATGTTACCCAAGATGGTCTTGAACTCTCGAGCTCAAGCGATCCTCCCACCTAGAAAGTGCTGGGACTACAGGCATGAGACACTACCCCAGCCTAAATTTATTATAATGTTAGCTCAATGACAAGAAAAGAAAATCAACCACACCATCAAGGTAAACAGAATGTTTTTGTAAGCTGTATTTGATGGGGGCAATCTCTCAATTAAGTTCTTGGGGGGGTCTACTGTAAAATGAGGGTGATAGTTCCTGTCTGAGTGATGACCTGCAGCCCCTCCTAATGAATCAACCCCTCCCATAAACAACATGACCCTTTGGTTACAACTGATTGAACCAGGAGTGGGCACCCAACTCAATGGCAACCAATCCCAGGCTAGCAACGGTTTATGCTGTGACTTTGGGGAATAGATGCCATGGGTCCCTGTTGTCCTCACTTTTCATGCTCCAGGTTCTCGCAACCTAGCCCCTCAGGACATTCAGATCTGAGCTCAGATGGTACCTCCTGGGCGAGGCCATCTCTACTCACCTCTGTCTGAAGGATCCAGTATCCCATTTCTTTTTTTTTCATGTTATTATCTGATATATCTCCAGCATCCAGAACGATGTCCAACACATCCCAGAATGTCATCAGGTGTGTACTGAGGAACTGGGAGTTCCCACGCATCCATCTCCCTTGTCACTCCATGACCCACCCGTGACTTGACTAAGACATTCTGGGAACCAAAAGGGTTAAACTCTTCACGGGCTGTTATGCAGAGTAATGGGAGGCCATGGCAACAGTGCCGACCTTGGCTCGTAGTCACTGCTCAGTATACGTTTGGTTTTTTAATTTTAGGTCTTTACCCTCTTTCAGTGGTTGTGCAGATGGGAGCCCTGTTAGTTATTTGGAAAAGCATCTGGGCAGCCCTGACCCCACCCACTCGCCAGGTACCCAGCCTTTCTGGAACCTGTATCCAGGTCAGTTCCAGGCCTGCTCACGAGGCTCAGCTAGTGAGTAGCAGGCTGGAGTCTGTGTCTGATAAAGAGATCACTGAGCAGCTGGTTCATACTGTGTCATCCAAAAAGAAAAGCAACTTTAGGCATTAGATAAAATATGACAGGTGTCTTAGGGATGTAATTTACAAGCAATGCAGTGCTATGGGAATGGGGCCGGCGGATAGGCTGAGGCCCTGCTGCAAAGCCATACCAGTGAGGTCAGCCATGGACCCTCTTAGAGGCTCCACCGTCTCCATCTCAGCAGCCTCCTGGTTGCTCAGACTGGAGGGTGCCTGCAAACCAGGCTGCTGACAGCTGGGATTATCAGCCGGAGGGGGACTCACACAGGAGGCTAACTGTCATGCTGTTGCTGGAATCTCTTACAAATGGAAAGTGGGAAGGCTAGTGCTTAGGCCTGGCTGGAATCTTCCTGAGGACCTGGACCAGTCACTCAGCTTCTCTGGGACTCAGCCTTCTTTTCTTTGAAATGGGGCTGACCCAAATTAGCTAGGCTTGGTGGTGTACTTCTGTGGTCCCAGCTACTTGGGAGGCTGAGATAGGAGGATCACTTGACCCGAGGAGTTTGAGACTGTGTTGAGTCATAACCCTGCGTCTGCACTTTAGCTTGAGCAACAGAGTGAGACCCTGACTGGGAAAAAAAAAAAAAGAAAGAAAGAAAGAAAAGAAATAAGGATAACCATACTCACCCACATGGAGGGTTAAATGGTGAAACAAAGTTGGGGAGAGTTTAAAACATTGAAAATGAGTCTGTTGCTTTAAAAAGACAAAACTCTCACATGACGACAGTTCTTAAGCTGTGCAAAAGGCTCGAAGATACAGGGTGAGTTTCCCTGCTGCCCCAATGCATGCTCCGCCCCACTCGCCGAAGCTGGCACCCTTGGCAACTTCCCACATCCTCCAGAGGTGGTCCTTGCAGGCCCACGCACGCACGATGTACAGACTTGATTTTTCTTTATTTTTCTTTTCTTCCTTTTTTTTTTTGAGTTGGAGTCTCACTCTGTTGCCCAAACTGGAGTACAGTGGCATGCTCACACCACAGCCTCGACCTGCTGGGCTCAGGTGATCCTTCTGCCTCAGCCTTCCAAGTAACTGGAACCACAGGTGTGTGCCACCACGCCCAGCTAATTTTTTGATTTATTGTAGAGATGAGGCCTTCCCATGTTGCCCAGGCTGGTCTTGAATCGCTGGGCTCAGGCAGTCCTCTCATCACAACCTCCCAAAGTGCTGGGATTACAGGCATGAGCCGCCACACCTGGCCTCAGACTTGGCTTTTTCACGGGAGCCCTGCATGTTTTCCATGTCAGTTCAGGGGGGCATGGCCTCACCCTCTCCAGTGGCTGCCATGGATCTGAGTGTGACTGTTCCGTGCTGCTAGCCGGGCGCACTGACGGGCATCTGAGTGCCGCAGACACAGCTGAGCAGACAGGCCCTGCTCATGTGTGCAAGTGCTTTGGTGAATAGGACACACCCCATACATCAAGGTGTTGTCAGGGACCTGGATGGAGGGTGAAGAGAGACAGGGACCCAAGCTAACAGGTTCAGGATTTGGCTTTGCCCACGTTACTGAAGAATTTTCTTCCTTAGTTCAAGCCTTGTTTCATACCTGCCCTTAAAAATCACCTACAAAAAGTGGGTGTACTGTAATCCTAGCACTTTGGGAGGCCGAGGCGAGTGGATTGCCTGAGCCCGCAGGTTCGAGACCAGCCCAGGCAACTTGGCAAGACCTCGTCTCTACAATAAAAAAATCGAAAATTAGCCAGGTATGGTAGCACATTCCTGTAGTTCTGACTACTTAGAAGGCTGAGGCGGAAGGATTGCCGGAGCCCAGTGGGTCAACACTGGGGTGACCGCGAACGTGCCACTGCACTCCAGCCTGGGTGGCAGAGTGAGACTCCAACTCAAAAAGAAAAAAAAAGTGCGTTTATAGGCATCCAGTCCTTCCTTGCCCTGCTGGGACATCTGTTAAGACTCTGTCATCACTTTGAGTGAAGAAACTTCCGGATTCCCAAGGGGTCACACTGGAGGGAGAGTGGGTAGGGGCTACAGGACACTGAAGAATCTCCCTGTGCCCCAAGAGTCTTTTTCCTTTGGAACTTCTTGATGTCACCGATACCTGAGGAGGGTGCTGGATGTGTTCAAGCTCCCCCGAGGTCTCTGCCCCACCACTCCCTCTTCTGGAATAGACCCTGTCCCCACACTGCAGACCTGCCCCTGTCAGCCAAGGCCGAGCAGTCCCTGGCTCTCCCTGGGCCACTCCCAGCCTGGTTGAGCTGTGTTTGACTAGTTGAGCTGTGTTGCTCTCTCTCTCTTGCCAAGGACTGATCGAATGGGGAACGTGAGAGCAGTGCCGGCTGGGAAGCCTGCTGGGGCTGGCGGGAGGCTTCCCTAGCTAGACCAGCCATGTTAGGAAGAATTCCTTCAATCATCATTGGTTGCATGTGATTTCTGGAGCCACCATAGCCACCTTGGATCACCAGGAGGGTCAACCTAAGATGCTGATTAGCATGCAGAGGATGTGGATCAGTCAGATACGGCCACAGTGACACCGCTAAGGATCCACCCCAAAGTCCCAGGGCATTCAGCGAGCCGTGCTTGTTACTCAGTCTGGAGTTGGCTAGTATAGGTTGGCTCAGATCTGCCTTGTGTGTCTCTTCTCCTCCAGCAATTCTAAGGACAATGGCAGGACCACAGAGGACAAGTCCTGTGTGCATGTCTGTGTCCGGCCTCTGTCTGTTCTCACTCCCCCCACCATGCTAGCACTGCGTGGGTCAATACAGGCCACATGGCCGAGCCCCATTGTCAAGGCACTGGGGCTGGCAACTCCCATGAGTGGACCCTGCATGAATTTGGGGGCAGGGGCGAGGAGTAAAGTCGCTGTTCCAGCCTCCCGCAGACAGCAGGGCAGCAAGATGGAAACAATCTGCTCCCTGAGGACTGGGCTGAGTTGCGAATCAGCTAAACCTGAATCTGCCCCCACCTTGGAGTTTTTCAAGCAAAAAGAAAGCCGGGCTCAGTGGTTCAGCCTGTAATCCCGCGCCTTTGGGAGGCTGAGGTAAGTGGATTGCCTGAGCCAGCGGGTTCGAGACCCGCCTGGGCAACTTGGCGAGACCTCATTTCTACAATAAATCAAAATAAGCCTGGCGTGGTAGCGCATACCTGTAATTCCGGCTACTCGGAAGGCTGAGACGGAAGGATCGCTGGAGCCCAGCAGGTCGAGGCTGCTGTGGACAGGAGTGGCCACTGCACTCCAGTCTGGGCGACAGAGTGAGACTCCGACTCAAAAAAAAAAAAACCAGAGATTCTCACTGTTTAAGCCTTTCCAAGTTTAGGCCTTCTGTTATTTTACCCCCAAATCCCTAGCATGCCGAAAACCCCCTCTGGAGGGTGGTGAGGCTGAGACTCCAGGTCAGAGCCTCTTGCAGCGCGTTTGTGTCCTGAGCCTTTGCTTTGTCTCAGACTACGTGATCTGACCTCCTGCCCTTCAACCCAGATCACAAGGAGCTGCGCTCTGCTTGGGGCCCGGCCTAGGAGATGGAGGGAGACAGGGCTCTGTGCTGAAGGCCCAGGGACATCCTGAGGCCACGCTTCTGAAGGCCTACTACAGCCCTGGGCATGACCTGGGGAAGGCTGACGCCCTGAGGGGCTGGACCAGTTTCCTCCAGGGAGACTGATTACCCCACTGGGGAAAGGGGCCCACGTAGTACCTCTTGCCTCAGGCTGTGGGGGGCACCACATACAGCACTGCTCCCCCTCCAGTCTCTCCGTCTTACAGAATCTGGGCTATGTGGAGTCATCTGTCCACTGCCCTGACTCAATGTAGGCACATACCTGAGACATGCCAAGCTGGTGTATGGTTGGTCAAGGTCATGACAGCATCTACACCAAAGACCGCAGCTTCCCTGGGCCTCCTGTGAACAGAGAACTCAGAAGAACCCAGAAGGTCCACAGCCCATCCTGGTCTCCTTCAGGCCGCTCATAGTATCTGCTCTCAAAGGGCGAGTCTGATGGATCGGCTTCTCCTGTCTTTCCCCAGTGGCAAGCAACTTGGAAGAGGGTCGACAAGCTAGGATTAGGTCAGCTGCACATAATGGAATGTGTCTTAAAGAAGGTAAAGTTTAATTCTCTCTTGTAAAACAAGCCCAGCTATAGGCAGCCAAGGGTGGTAAGACAGTACTACCATCGGTGACCTAGGTTCCTTCTCCTTCTTTGCCCAACCAACCACAGCAATGACTTCTATCCTCAAGGTTACTGCATGATCCAAGATGGCCACCAGAGCTCCAGCCGTCATGACCAAGATCACAGGAAGGCAGAAAAGCAGAAGAGCAAAAAGAGGCTCCTTCCAGTTCTGTGGGTTTCCTTTAAACATCTTTCCCAGAAAGTCCTCCTCAACATTTATGCTCATTTCTCATGGGCTAGGACATAGTTCCTGGTTGCAGGGGAAGTTGAGAAGCATGCAGGCTAAAAATCATGGTTTGGTTAAGTTAGAAGAGGAAAGAAGAGGGTGGGGAAGGTGGAGCCTGTGCACCAAGAGTTCAGCCTCTATCTTAGGTTGAATTGTATCGGTCACCTGAGATACGCGGGACCAAGTGTTGGACTGGGCATGCCTGAGATATGGTCCCTGTTCTCAGGGGTCTGTGGTCAAGAGTGGATGGTAGACCACAGGCCAAATGGCTCTCCAGCAGTTACGAGTTACAGAATGTTTTTTAAAAAGAGCAATCTTTGAAACTTAGGAGAATTCGCACCTGGAAATTTGGAGTTTCTTAAACATTTGACACTCTGGTCACATCAGGTCTGCACTCTCTCCTCATGGCCACCACTGGCTGGAGAAGTGGGTGCCCTTTCTCAGAAGGCCCCTCTCCTGTTCACTGCAGTCCCCACCAAGCTCTATGGCCTCATGCCGCCCCAGGATACTTGCCTGGCTGTGGTGGGGACCTGGGTGGTCCACCGTGTGGACGGCAAGCTGACACCGCTGAAATCACCCTTGGAGATGTGAACTCACTTAACTTGCATCTCTCAGGGAGGAAAATGACTCTGGAAATAAAAAAGCAAGCCAAACCCACACACCTTTTAGAAATCCAGTGCTCTTCTCTGATAGAGTCAGAAATGTGACAATACCATTTTGCAACTTCTTTCCTTGAGATATGCCTGGCTTGTGGGGACAGGAGGCTGTCGAGGCAGCGTGTCTCTCTCCCTGGCAGGCGACCCCTGTGGCAGGCCACCGGCGGCCCTACCTCGCTGAAGCACAGCAGCTGTCGGAATCCTCCGCTGCCCAGGGACCCCAGCTCTGGCTCGGCTCGGCTTCCCTCGGAGCAGAGGGCCCTCGTTAGTGCTCGTGCCTTTCTCGCAGGCTGCCCTGGAAACCTTTCTCTTGAGCCCTGGGCCGCATATCTTGCTGGAAGCCCCCTCGCCTCGCTCCAGCGCGTCCGCCTGGCAGAGACAGCCCCGGAGCCTGCACCAGCCGGCAGCTCCGGCCCTTTCTGGGTGGCCGCCCCTCCTGCCCAGCCCAAGGGCGTCTCGCCGCTATAAATTGAGTAAATTGAAAATGTTACTGAGGGTTGGAGATAAAAGAGAGAGCTGGGTGTCTCCATGAATAAAACATGGGAGGGAGGCCATTTCTTGGAAAAATAGAGAGAATAAATTGCAGCAGATCAATTTTATCTAATTTCTTGGCTGAGCTTCTGACATGCAAATAAGCGTGCTCATAATTTATGAGTGAGCCATGGAGATTACTAGGGGAGGGCGTTTTGTGGAGGAAGGGGGGCATGACCACAGCTTGAGCAAATGTCCACTTGGCTTTTTCTCCTGAAAGCCTAAAGATTTAGACATCTTCCTAGGGAGGGCAGAAGCCAGGGCAGAGTAATGCCACATGCCTGGCCTGTGTGTGGGGCCAGTTCCTCTGGTCATGCACTCACTGTCCCAACCACGCCACTGACCAGCCTTGACCCCAGTGGGCAAGATCAGGCCACCAGACCTTTTCTCAGCCAGTCCTCATTTTCCAGCCTCCTGTTTTGCCAGCCAGATTCCCTTAGGACCTTTGGTTTCAGCCCAAGTCTCACCTGGTAGGTCCCATCCGAACTCACGCTTCCCTCTGTGCTCTGAAACCCTCTGGAGGAGAGGGACACCTGCCTTTCCTCACAGGTGGCACATTGGCCCAGTCCTGCCTACCAGCCTGAGCAATGACATAAAAAAGTATGAGTTGGGACCAGGCTTGGCGGCTCAGCCTGCAATCCCAGCACTTTGGGAGGCCGAGGCAAGTGAATTGCCTGATCCCACGGGGTCAAGACCAGCCTGGGCAATATGGTGAGACCTTGTTTTTACAATAAATCAAAAAATTAGCCGGGTGTGGTAGTGTGTGCCTATAGTTCTGGCTACTTGGAAGGCTGAGGCGGAAGGATCGCCAGAGCCCAGCAGATGGACGCTAGGGTGGCCGTGAACGTGCCACTGCACTCCAGCCTGGGTGACAGAGACTCCAACTAAAAAAAAAAAGTATGAGTTGGCTGCCAGCATTTACAAAGTTGGTAGCTCTCCCATCTCCTTCAAGATGTCTGACTTCTGCGGAAAGATCAAGACATCTGGTTACACAGGCTTGTATCTTTGCTGACAACAGTCTGGAATCGATGTAGCCACTGGCCCTTCAGGCAGAGCCTGTTTGCCCCATTTGCTTCAGACCCTACCCGCCCCTATTGCCTTTCTGGCCCTGAAGTCAATGTCATTTGCCACTGGTTATTGACTTAGCATGGTTTTCATACAGTGCAGTTAATGGGAAAGTGAAATATCTCTTTTTCTCGTAATGCTAACAAAATGGGAAGGTTAGAGGTTAGGGTTAGAGGCTAAAGAGTAGGTTTCAAGAGGGAGAGGGTGAGCATCTTTTTTTTGGTGGAGTGACTGATGGCCCTGTGGTGAGCATGGGAAAATGGTGGGTGGGGAAGGCGTGTGCCAGGCTGCATCTGCTCTGCATTCCCACAAAGCCCTGAAGGGCTAGAGTGTGCAGCCTTTGTCTTTTCCTTCTAGCTCCAGGTTCTGGAACCACGGTGACTCGGAGCTGGAGGAACTTGGAGGAGTATCCAAGGCCCTGGCCAAGCCCTAGGGGTCACTCGAGAGCCTGTTGTGGACAGAATGTTTGTGCCTCCCAAAAATATATGCTGCAGCCCCAACCCCCAGCGTGACGGTATCAGAGTTGGGGGTCTTTGGATGGCGTCAGGTTCAGATGAGGCATGAGGGAGGGCGTGGCCTTCGTGACAGGGTTAGTGCCCCTCGCGGGTGTTTCTTCAGAAGAGGAGGAAGAGACACCAGAGCCTTCTCCCTCTGCCATGTGAGGACACAGCAAGAGGAGGCCATCGGCCACCCAGGAGGACAGCCCTCACCAGAACCTGACCGTGTGGCACCCTGAACTTGGTTTTCCCACCTCTAGAACTGTGAGAAAATAAGCATGTATTGTTTGAGCCACCCAGTCCATGGTGTTTCGTTATAGCATAACAGTGACAGCAGCCTGGATTGATTAGGACAGAACCCACAAGAGAGGTTCTACTTCCACTTTACAGATGAGGAAACTGAGACACAGAGAGTTCAGAAATGTGTGCAGCACAGTTGGTTAATTGGAAGAGACTGGATTTAAACTCAGTTCTACCTGGCTTGAAAGCCCAACTTCACCAGTGTCCTCCAGGCCTCTGATGACCTCTTTCTTGGTCCACCAGGATGGCAAGTCTTTTCATCAAAACACCTTACTAACCGTGTGCTTTCTAAAACCTTGAACTGGGCTGGAGCACACATGGCACCACATGGTCTGTGTCCTCTCGCCATTCCTTAAGACACTCCCTTCTATTCTTCAGACTCCTCCAAAAAGCAGGGGCCACACGCTCAGGCCCCTGCCAGGCATTGGCCGAGCTCAGTGACCCTGCCCCTTGGTCTTTGCACAGCTCTTTCTTCCCCCAGATCCTCACGGTTCTGTTTCTTTCTTTTTGCTGCGGTCTCGGTCACCTCTTCTAAGCAGCCTCCCTGTCACTTGTGGCCCTGTGCTTGTAGGACTCATGTCCGTCTGGAGTCAACGTGTTTATTTATTTGCTTTTGTGTATCATCTCTCTCACCCTGGGAATGGCGCTCTGCGGGGCAGAGACCCACTCTCTCGTTGCTGTACCCCATATCTGCACCTGGCAGGTGCTCAGTAAGTACTGGAAGAATGAAGGGAAAGGGGCGGATCCTGGTGTCACACCCCGAGGAGCCTCCCTCAGGCTGGGCACTGGGAAAGAGGGTCTGTAACTGGGGCGAGGTGCTGGCACGCGGCCTGGAGCTTCACGGGAGGCCTTGCTACCCCCCACCAGGGCATCGGGATATGGAACCACTTGCCTCCAGTGCAGGGACAGCGGCAACCCAGGACCCCAGGAGGAGAGGCTGTGGTAAGGGGTGTCAACAGCCGGGAGGGCCAAGGGTGAGGTCTGGGTGTCTCCTTCATCACTCCCAGGGCATCCTCATGGCAGCAGTGAGGATCAGAGCATGCCAGAGTGCAGGACTGGGAGGGAAACTGAGGCTCAGGGAGGGAACACTTCGCCTGAGTCACGGCAGGTCTGCGTGAACACAGAGGAATCTGCTCGGGGTCAGAGTCTACACCTCTGAGAGTTGAGAGATGCTGGTGCTGTCATTTCTGAGTCTCTGGATGAAGACAGAGGAGAAATTCACAAACAGGGCTTCAAATACTGGGGTGTATTTAAAATTCTTGCATTGAATAAAGTAACATTGTAATACATTTAAAAATTATCATGTAATTGTGATTGTATTACATGATTATGCTCTTCAGAAGATAATCACAGTATTTAGAAAGAGTGGTCAATTCCGGGGTCCTGCAGGGGTGGTCTGGGAGCAATGGACATCACTGCAGTATAGACACGGTCATTTTTATTTATTTGTACAGCGGGTCTCTGTGACTACATGGAAGCCTACTAGGAGATCCTTCAGAGCCTGACGTTGTGGCAGAGGTCACATGGTCTCCCTGGGATAGGCCCAGGCCAGACAATTCAGGATCCCACTTGGAGTGTGATTAATAGATCCCTCTAAGCCTCTGAGTTTTTTTTTTTTTTTTTTTTGAGTCAGAGTCTCACTCTGTCGCCAAGGCTGGTGTGCAGTGGCACGCTCATGGGCACCGCAGCCTCGATCTACTGGGATCAAGTGATCCTTCCACCTCAGCCTTCCAAGTAGCTGGAACTACAGGCATGCACCACCACACCCAGCTAATTTTTTGATTTATTGTAGAGATGAGGTCTTGCCAAGTTGCCCAGACTGGTCTTGAACTCTGGGCTCAGTCAATCCTCTCTCCTCAGCCTCCCAAAGTGTTGGGATTGCAGGTGTGAGCCACCATGCCTGGCTAGCCTCTGTTTTCTGATCTAAAAAATGGGCACACTCCTTAGTGTGGGCTGGTGTGGGTCTTTGTGTGAGCCCTGGGCTCACCGCATAACTTGGATCTCCCGCAGCTCGTGCTCTCTATATAGCACGTCCTGCCCCATAAGCTCATCTCTTGGAAGGGTTTCCTTCTTTGTGAAGAGACTTTGAATGCAGAAATGGGATTTTTTCTCCCCAAATCTGTTCCTTGGGGAAAGTTTTCAAAGAGAATTCTGGTAATTTCCCATTATAAAATTTTATGTGCAATTACAAACAACGAACTGTGAGCATTAATTGGGCAGACTGGGAGATTTTCTGTTTTTAAATCACAGACTATTTAAAATCCTTCCAGACCATGAGAAGGTGACCTGAGTAAATGAGTTTCCCAAGGCAGCCCCAGCAGCCGCTCACCCCTAAGGGTCCCCTTGCTCTGTCTTGGATTCTCCAGGAAAGGTGGCCACCCCTGCACACAGCAGGGTGGCTGGGTGACAGGCTTCCCAGTTCTTTCAGCCCACATGTGTGCTTGTGCTTGAATATCAGTTTTCTACCAGGTCAGCCTGCCTGGCACAGAGTAGGCCTGCATCCTTCCAACTTTCCTTCTTTCCTTCCTTTCATCTACATATACATCCATTCATCTTTCCATTTATATAACTGCTCATCCATCCATCCATCCATCTATCTTTCCAAACAATATTTGTTGGGTACCTACCATATGCCAAGCACTGGGCATAGAGACATGAACAAAACAGATAAAAATCCCTCCCCTCCTGAAGCCACCATTTTAACAAGGGAGACAAAGACAGTAAATACACTAAATAAAAACATTATACGTAGCCGGGCTTGGTGGCTCAGCCTGTAATCCCAGCACTTTGGGAAGCTGAGGTGAGTGGATTGCCTGAGCCCGCAAGTTCGAGACCCGCCTGGGCA
>NW_007246704.1:33051-35343 GCF_000164805.1 Carlito syrichta | reverse complement strand
CTCCAGTCTGGGTGACAGAGTGAGACTCCAACTCAAAAAAAAAAAACAAAAAAAAAATTATACGTTATATTAGAAGGTAATACATGCTTTGGAGAGAAATGAACTGGGGATGGGAGATGGGCTAGGGGGGGAGAGGGCACAGAGGAGGCTGTAGGTCACACAGGATGGCCAGAGCAGGCCTCCCTGAGAATGCTGTATTTGAGCAAAGTTTGGAAAAGGCCAGGAACAAGCCAGCAGGAATCTGGGTGGAGGTGTTTGAGGAAGAAGAACAGAGGGAGTGTGAAGTCTCCATGGGAGGCAAAGGAGAACAGGGCAGCCCAGAGAGGCCTGTTCACCCTTGTAAGAACTTTGGGCCTGTACTCTGAGAGAAATGGGAGCCATTGCCGGTTCCAAACAGAGAGGTGCTGTACACCAGTCAACTTCTTCTTTTTCCCCAAAGTTTTCAAACAAATTTCATTAGAGAAGGAAGAGAAGAGATAGACATGCCAGAGAAACTGCCCCTTTTGCTCTTTACAATAGACCTGGTATACCTTCACAATGATTGACGTGCTAAAGAGGGTGGAGCCCAGATAACTGCTACTCTCTCCGGCTCTGATGGGAGGAGGGGTGGTCTTATGATAATTCCTATGGTTTTGATAACTTAAAAGGTGGGTTTGAGACTTTACCTTCAACAGGGAACCTGAAGGATTTTTAGTTATTATGAGCTGAAAGGTTGGGCTGTCCTATTCTTACATCAGATGGGATTTTTTTTTTAATTTGTTGAGGGGATGGAGTAGGCTGCCAGCTTGGCCTGTAGTAAAATGCAATTTAAAAAATATCTAAAGCCGGGTTCGGTGGCTCAGCCTGTAATCCCAGCACTTTGGGAGGCTGAGGTGAGTGGATTGCCTGAGCCCGCGGGTTCGAGACCCACTCGGGCAGGCGAGACCTCATCTCTAAAATAAATCAAAAAAATTAGCCGGGCGTGGTAGCGCGTGCCTGTAGTTCCAGCTACTTGGAAGGCTGAGGCGGAAGGATCACCGGAGCCCAGCAGGTCAAGGCTGCGGTGGCCGGGAGCGGCCACTGCACTTCAGTCTGGGCAACAGAGTGAGACTCCAACTAAAAAAAAAAAAAAAAAAATCCCAGCACTATGGGAGACTGAGGTGAGAGAATGTGTAAGCCCGCGGGTTCAAGATCAGCCTGGGCAACTTGGCAAGACCTCATCTCTACAATAAATCAAAAAATTAGCTGGACTCGGTGGCTTAGCCTGTAATCTCGCGCCTTGGGAGGCTGAGGTGAGTGGATTGCCTGAGCCCGTGGGTTCGAGACCCGCCTGCACAACTTGGTGAGACCTCCTCTCTACAATAAATCAAAAACTAGCCGGGCGTGGTAGCACGCACCTGTAGTTCCAGCTACTTGGAAGGCTCACTGGAACCCAGCAAATCGAGGCTGCGGTGACCGGGAGTGGACACTGCATTCCAGTCTGGGCGACAGAGTGAGACTCCAACTCAAAAAACAAGCTAACAAACAAAAAATTAGTTGGGCATGATGGCACATGCCTGTAGTTCCAGCTACACGGAAGGCTGAGGCAGAAGAATTGCCTGAGCCTAGCAGGTTGAGGCTGCGGTGGCCGTGAGCATGCCACTGCACTCCAGCCTGGGTGACAGAGTGAGACTCCAACTCAAAAAAAAAAAATTCTTCTCAAAACCTACCTATGGGAAACCTATCTAAGTCTAACCTGTGCTAGTTAGCCTGTCTCAACTCCCTGTTTAGAGATTTTCGATCCCATAGTCATATGGGGTGCAGGTCAGTCTTCTGTAGTTTCTTCAAAGCTGGCAGTGGGCGTGGTCTTGTCTAGCCAGAGATCAAAAATCTCTTCCTGTCTGATCTAAGGTATCCAGATCTGTTTCAGCAGTGGCATCGTTTGCAGGCACTGGATGGAATCCTTGCATGACCATCACGTGTGCATGAAATTGCTGAATTAAGACCATACTTTACTTATTTATGGAAAAAAAAAACTATAAATTGCTCCTCCAAGAAAAATATTTTTCTTTTGACTAGACCACATGGTGCCAGCGATTGCTAAGCTTTAGGCCTGCACATTGGGCACCAGATGATGCCGGGTGGGGTGCGGTACAAAACCTGTGGATTCTTTGGCTCATTTCTAAAATGAATTTTAGGGTGGCCAGCAAAGTTTTCAAACAAAGTTTATTAGAGAAGGAAAAGAGGAGAGGTAGAAAGACATGCCAGAGCTGGCATGGGTGAGAGAAACTGCCCGACCTGCTGCTGATTCTTTTTTTTTTTTTTTTTATTTTG
>NW_007246704.1:18999-33031 GCF_000164805.1 Carlito syrichta | reverse complement strand
TGCTTCTTCTTTTTTTTTTTTTTTTTGAGTTGGTGTCTCACTCTGTTGCCCAGGCTGGAGTGCAGCGGCACACTCATGGCCACCCCAGCGTCAACCTGCTGTGCTCTGGGGATCCTTCCACCTCAGCCTTCCAACTGGCTGGAACTACAGGTGCACACCACCACGCCTATCTAATTTTTGATTTATTGTTAAGATCAGGTCTTGCCAAGTTACCCAGGCTGATCTCGAACCTGTAGGCTCAGGCAATTCACTCACCTCAGCCTCCCAAAGTGCTGGGATTGCAGGCTGAGCCACCGTGGTCTGCTTCTTAAGAGGACTTCTCTGGATGTTGGACTGAGGAGAGAGCCGCTCTGTTCATCACAGCCATTGACCACACGTGGCTGTTGAGTGCTTTGTGTGGCTCATCTGAACTGAGATGTGTTGTGTGTACCAACAGACTGCAGGTTAAACACTCACTGTGAAAAAAAAGAAAGCACCGGGCACAGTGGCTCACTCCTATAATCCCAGGACTTTGAGAGGCCAAGGCAGGAGGATTGCTTGATCACAGGACTTTGAGACCAGCCTAGGCAACAGAGTGAGACCTAATCTCTACAAAAAGTTAAAGAAAATTAGCCAGGCATGGTGGCATGCACCTGTAGTCCCAGCTACTCAGGAGGCTGAGGCGGAAAGATTGCCTGAACCCAGGAGGTTAAGACTACAGTAGTTGTACCTGGGTGACAGAGTGACACTCTGACTCAAAATTTAAAAAGCAAACTTTTTTTTTTTTTGAGTTGGAGTCTCACTCTGTCACCCAGACTGGAGTGCAGTGGCCCTTCCGGCCACCACAGCCTCGACCTGCTGGGCTCTGGCGATCCTTCCACCTTAGCCTTCCAAGTAGCTGGAACTATAGGCGTGTGCTACCACGCCCGGCTAAGTTTTGATTTGTTGTAGAGATGAGGTCTCGTCAAGTTGCCCAGGCGGGTCTCGAACTTGCGGGCTCAGGCAATCCACTCACCTCGGCCTCCCAAAGTGCTGGGATTATAGGCTGAGCCACGGAGCCCGGCCGCAAACTATCTTATTAACAATTTAAAGACATTGATTATGTGTTGAAATGATAATATTTTGATATATTTGGTTTAAAAAATGTATTATTAACATTCATTTTATCAATTTATTTTTACTTTGTATATTTCCTGTGTGGCCTAGATGATATCTCTAGCGGCAACACGGTATAGATGGGCTGGGCCAGGAGCACAAGCTGGGGACAGACAGTAGGAGATGGTGGCAACTGAGCCAGGGGTGGCAACTGAGCCAATGGATGGGTACTGCCTCACAGGCGTGTGGGCTGAGTCCTTGGGCCAGGCTCCGCCTGTCCCATGGGCTTGGAGGTCTTTGGAAAGGGAGATGGGAGCAGAAGTCAGGACCTTCTGATGGAGCCAGGGTGTCTGTGCCCCAGGGAGGTCAGAGGGAAGCCCAGGTCTCAAGTGATAGGTGGCCGAGTAGGTCCAGGGTCTTCCCTTCTCATCTGTAAAGTAAAGGCCATCGGACCCAAGCTCGTAGAGCCATGAGAGTTAAATGAATGGGGGATGTGTGAGGCCATGGCCATTACCACAGGTGCGGGGACATGGGCAGGAGCGTCAGGGCTGGGTGCACCTGTCCCTCCTCTGTCCTCCCACAAGACTACAGTGCATATTTTTTTATTGTAAGTGCTCAGGCCAAGGTGGTAGGCGGATGCCTGGTGGCTGTGGAGGAAGCAGCGTGGAAGCGGGTCCCTATACCTGGGTCGGAGACAGAGGGGACATGAGCTGGTAGATGGAGGGACATCTGGAGACAGGGGTCTGGGAGCCCTGTGGTCTAACAGAGAAGGATGCTTGGTTGCGTGAGCATGGAGCAGGGCCATCCAGGAGGTGGGCTCTGCCCTGCTGGTCTCTGCTGGCAGGAGGGACGGGGTAGTCTCTGTGTTCTCACCGCCGACCCCCTTCCCACCCAGCCTAGTGCTGAGTCTTGCACACGGTGGTCCTGAGTCAACGTCAGTGACATTGTGTGAGTAAGACAATGGAGGGATACAGCAGGGCAGTGTGTGTGTGTGTGTGTGTGCGTGCGCACAGTTCACAGCACGGGGGCTGGGAGAACCATGGTCCCCCTCCTGTGGATAGAGTCAAGCATACCCCGCATGCCAGCTCTAGGGCCCAAGCTCCATGGCTTCTCACCTGGACCCACGGGAGCCTCCTCAGTGGTTTTCTTCCTTCCACCCCTGCCCCTTCCATCCCTTCACACAGCAGCCAGTGGGAGTTTTCTGACACATAAATCAGATTGTGTAACATCCTTGGTTAAAAGTGACTACAGCCACGCCAGGCGTGGTGGCTCATGGCTATAATCTCAGCACTTTGGGAGGCAGAGACAAGAGGATTGCCTGAGTCCAGGGGTTTGAGACCAGACTGGGCAACTTGGCCAGTAAATCTATAATAAATAAAAAATAAAATAAATTTAAAATAAAAATAAATTGATCCACATTAAATCAAAAAAATTAAGCAGGTGTGGTGGCGCACACCTGTGGTTCCAGCTACTTGGAAGGCTGAGGAGGAAGAGTCACCTGAGCCCAGCAGGTCAAGGCTGTGGTGGTCATGGACGTACCACTATACTCCAGCTTGGGCGACAAAGTAAGACTCCAACTCAAAAAAAAAAGGAAATAAAAGTGTCTACAGTTTTCCTTGCAACCAGAACACAGTTCTACGAGGCCTTCTGTCACCTGGCTCTGTGCCCCTGGCCAACCTCATATCTAATGCTCTGTTCTCCTTGCCTTCTTTGTTCTTCTAGGTATCCTCAAGCCAGTTCCTGCTGCAGGGCCTTTGCACTGGCTGCCCTACCTAGACTGCAGTTTTTCCCACCACTGCCTGGGTGGCGTCTCACCATTCCTGCCTCAGTGGGTGTCTCTTCCTCGGAGAGGACTTCCTTGAGCCCCTCAGTCCAAGAGCCCCTACATGACTTCCAGTTCCACCAGCTGCCTGTTGTATTTCACCACGTACAACATGTCCATCTCTGTATTTGGTCATCTGTGTATCGTGTTTCCTCACCAGAGGTAAGCCCCCCGTAGCTGTGTCTGCTTGCCCACTTTCCACATCCAGCCTGTTGCCTGGGCTGTGGTCGGTGTCCCATACACCTTTGTCAAGTGAGCAGTGTGCTTGTTTATGCTGATCTTGAGTACACTACGGTATCTCATTTATCCCTGTAAGGCTCCCCTGGGATGGAGACACTGGAATGGAGACAAGTGAACGGCAGTTGTGAGGACTGAAACCGGGCATATCTGACCCCCCAGCACTGTGGTGCTGCTCCCCAGATCTGGTTTGGGCCCTGGCTGGGACCTGGGTCAGGATCTGTCCCTCCTGGAACCCTGGCCTGCCTTTCTGACCATGGAGGTGATGGTGGAGTATGTCTGAAGTCCCTGCAGGTCTGTGGATCTCAGGCATGTTCTCAATGGAGACATGAGTGTCCCTCATCTAGGATATTCCTACTGGGACTTTTATGTCCTGAGCCACTGTTCTTGCTTTATGATAAGTACACATGCATAGATTATGCTTTGCTTTACTCCCCTTCTTCATTTAGGCTCGAGCTTATCAATGGACAGTAAAAAAGGGTGCTATCCTATTATCCTTGGTGACAGAATTCAGAAGAGGGACTTTCTGGGAGTGGAGGCATGAACTGGGAGTAGTATGAGGAGCTGCTGGGGGCTGGTGAGGTCCTGGCCAAAGAAGTAGTCACACAGGTATGCATGTGTGTAAAAATTTATTGAGCTGTACACCAAGAATGGGGTCACTGGATTGTTTGCAAGTCATACCAGTTTTTAAAAAAATTAATTGAGATCATAGATGTAAAATAAACAACACAAAAAAGTGGGCCTTGTGCTGGGAGCCGTGGCTCATGTCTGTAATTGCAGCATTTTGGGAAACTGAGCCCAGAGGATTGCTTTGACACCAAGAATTCAAGACCAGACTAGGCAACATAGCAAGACCCGTCTCTACAAAAAATTAAAAAATTAGCTGGGTGTGGTGGCAAGTGTAGTACCGGCTACCCAGGAGGCTGAGCACAGGTTTAGGCTGTAGTGAGCTATGACCGCACTCCAGCCTGGGCAACAGAATGAAATCCCATCTCTAAAAACAAAAAACAAAAGGTGGATCGTGGGACAGGAGCTGCTGGGCTGAGCATTTGCCTACAGCCTGAGGGTCCTGCCTGGCTCCCTGGACTGGTGAGGTTCTCTTTGGTCCCAGAACTCAGCTCCCTGGCACCTACTCCACCCTGCCCATCTGGCTGAGCTTCTCAGGGGAGCCCCAGCCCCCACCCACCCTGTACTCCTTCCAGCATTCCTGGACTGTGAGCCCCTGGCTGGTGGGTGGAGCTCCCAGACTTGTAACTGGGGACACAGCTGCCTGTGGCATTTGTTGAACGGACAAGCGCCCACTGTGCTAGGGATGGGGAAGAGGGCAGTTGCACTTTCTTCCCCAGGCTTCCCGCCTTGCTGTTTAAGTGGGAGGAGACGCATGTTCAGGCTCTGCTGTCTGAGAAGGGAGAGTCATGCAAGCTGCACCCAGCGGGCTCCTCTACCTCTGGGCTCACTGCTGCTGGTTGTGTAATCCCAGCCTAGAGGTGGGTGTCTGGATTCCATCTACCTTGGAGATGTCCCTGGCAGGCTCAGAGAGTTTCAGCCCCTTCCAGAAGCCACACAGCGGAAGGAGCAGAGCAGAGTTATACTGCTGAGCCAAGTCTCCACCCTTGCATTTCCTTCTTGGCCTTGCTCAAGTAGAAAGACAGGAAGAAAGACAGCATCTCTGTCTCCTGACACGTCCCTGCCACCAGACGCTGGTCCCTCATGCATCTGGTCCTTAAATCAGACTTCTTCATCATCCAAGATACAGATATGGTCTAATGTTTGGATACCACATTCTCAGAACACACTTTTATATGAAAGTAGGAGAGATGGCAGTCAGACCTAAGAAAGCACTTCCTGACAATAGGTGATAAAATACTGTTTGGGGTGGGTTAGATGTGGTTGAGCTGCAGAGCAGGGCCTGGATCTGGTGAGTTCTGAGGTCTCCTGGGTTCAGAGTCTGATTCTCCATGAGCTCTTGGCTCCTGAGACCCACCTCGGAAAAAAGTGAGGCCAGCCCAGCATTCGGCCTCCTGGGACCCACACTTCTGTCCTCCCTAGAGGAGCCAGAGCCCAGGAGGCCTGAAGTGCACCTGCGGAAGCATGCTGGCAAACTTTTCCAAGCAACTTTCCAGCAGCCTGAGTGTCCCCTGAGAATGTGGGCTTCCCTTGGGTACAGGACCCTGGGGAGGGCCTCTGGGTGTCTGGAGGTGGGGGCCTACCACGTGAGCCACCCTCTACCCGGAGTCTCACTTTCCAGTCCCTTCCCTCAGGGACCTGTCCCCTCTCTGCTGGGGCTTGGGTTGCCAAGCAGAGGCATCCGTAGGCCCAGAGGGCTAGGAGAGGCTGGAGAAGGCCCCGAGGGCCCAGTGTTCCCTGGGCCTGGTTGCCAGGATCCCATGCCCTGGAGGCTGGACCTGCTTCCCAGAGGCTCTGGAGGGTGAGTTCCCCAGGGGCCAAGGCCAGCCTTGGTGGAGGATGAGCCATCCCAGGATCTGCCAGAAGCAGCTTCAGGTGCCTCCTACACAAACTGGTTGTCAGGATTTCCCAGTGGAGGAGGACGGTCCTCCCTGGGGACGCTGATCTCTGCTCCATCCATCTCCTTCTGGGCCGCACCAAACGACGTCCATTCATTCAGCACGTGTTTCCTGAGCACCAATCATGTGCTAGATGTCGGGGTTGCCAGTGCCCAACAAGACAGTGGAGAACTTGACCTCGGTGAGCAGATACATCATAAGCCAAACATCGTCGAGTAGCGGGGGAGTATCAAGCCCGGTAACCAGAAGCCCTCTGAGCAGCATGATGATTCCTTGGAGGCCTGATAGTTGGGCTGCAGGTCCACGCAGCGGCAAAGGCCCAGGGCAGGAAGTGGCGGGCAGTGTTCCAGGAGCAGGAAGAGGGCCCATGTTGTGCCTGGCGGTTAGGGTGTCCGAAGGCAGGGTCAGCCGGGTCCCCTCATGCTGAACTGGGCTGGCTGTGGGTGCAAGGTGAATCTAGTCTCATTTTCAGAGAAAATGCTGTAAAGTTTCAGCAGGAGATTGATGTGATCAGCTACGCATCTGGAGAACATTGTTCAGAGGGCGGTGAGGGAACAGGCTGGAGGGGCCGGGAGGGTGGGGAGACAGGTTAGAGGGGCCCCTGGGAGCCCTCAGGTCCTTCAGGTGTGCGGGTCAAGGCCTCAGTTTCCACTTCAGTCTTCAGAAGCATGACCTGCGGGGGCATTTGCTACGGTGGCTTAGCCTGTATTCAAAGCCACCATGTGTGACGGCTATGTGGTTGGAAGAGGGTTTAACGTGATTACTTAAAAGTACACATAGGCGCCAGGCGGGGGCTTGTGCCTGTAATTTCAGCACTTTGGGAGGCTGAGGCAGGAGAATCACTTCAGGACTCAGGGTAGCACAAGATGAAGAGTGGTCACTGAGGTCAGGCTGCCATGAACAATGATTGTGCCACTGCACTCCAGCCTGGGTGACAGAGTAATGCCTTATCTTTTCTTTTCTTTTTTTTTTTTTGTTGAGTCTCACTCTGTCGCCCAGGCTGGAATGCAGTAGCATGCTCACGGCCACCGCAGCCTCGACCTGCTGGGCTCAGGTGATCCTTCCGCCTCAGCCTTTTAAGTAGCTGGAACCAAGGTGCGTGCCACCACACCTGGCTAATTGTTTTTGACTTATTGTAGAGACGAGGGTCTTGCCAAGTTGTCCAGACTGGTCTTGAACCTCTGGACTCAGGAAAAGCCTTATATATATATATAGGTTCTGCTTTCTGAAACGTGAAGGGGGCATGGGAGGCTGATTTCCCCATTGCCCTTCAGTAGGGAGGGAAGCACCAGCTGGAGCCAGCACAGCAGCTGGTGGAGGCTCGCTGCCGTTATGATCCTGCCTATGGATGACCCTCTCTGCAGCATGCACCCGGGAAGCAGCTCCTCACCGGCTCTGCACTTCCACCAGGATGGTCCTGTCTGATCATCCATGGGCAACAGATACCTGGTTGTGAGTTCTAAAGAAAACATCTCAATTCAGGTCCAGTAAAAGGCAGAGAAATAGTAGGAGTGTAAAAGCTTGGGAGGGCTGCATTCGTTGACTTGATGGACACTTCCTTAGGGCCTCACAGTGCCAGGTCCTGGGCTCACCAGTAGGGATGTGGGGGTGGTTGGACACAATCAACTTGGTTCTTTTTTTTGAGTTGGAGTCTCACTCTGTCACCAAGGCTGGAGTGCCGTGGCACACTCACGGCCACCCCAGCGTCAACCTGCTGGGCTCAGGCGATCCTTCTGCCTCAGTCTTCCAATTAGCTGGAATTACAGACTGGATTACAGGCTGAGCCACCGAGCCTGGCCGGTTTGGTTCTTACCTGCGGAGCTTGTGCCCATGAGGAGTCATCAAGGCAGTGATGACACATGTGACAGGGCCGCAAAAGGGCAGGGCAGGGTGGGAGGGCAGGGACCTTTCAAGGAGGTACCATGTGGGAGCCCCCACCCCAGTGTCTCCCATGACACCATGTGGCCAGTTTATTTGGGTGAAGATCGGGCGATGTGTTGGCTTGTGTTCAGGGACCAAGTGGAAGGAAAAACCATGAGTGTGGTCTTCAGTGCAGGGCGGGGTCACATGGAAGTGGCCATTTCCTCTCTTTCCTACCTCATATCACGGGAGGTCTCATCCATGAAATTAGTTGGGATGGAATTCTGTTATTGCACTAACAGTGGATGCCCTTGAAGTCCCCTCCACACCCACTGTTGGAGGTGTGCCCATCTGGTGACCCTGCTGCCAGCCCCTGACTTTCCTCTGGCCATGGACCACTTTGTGGATCTGTGAAGCAGGCAGGCTGGAAGAGGTGGGGAGCCAGTCCTCCCAGGAGCAGCTCCTAGCCACCACAGGGTCCCCAGTGGGGCATCTCTGGCACCCTCCTATCTCCCCAGCTCCTCGCAGCACTGAACAGGCACCAGTGAGGGCATGTCCACCCTCACTCCCCCTGAATATTGCCTTCATGGGTCCACTTCCAGGGTCTTTCTGACACCTTGCCTCCAGCCAGTCACATCTCCTCCAAGCTCACCCCACAGTTTCTCAACTTCCTCTGTCCCAGATGCATGTCGGGTATACTGTTACTGGTATTTTTATTTACACCAGTGTTTTCATTGGCTCACATTTTTTATTTGGCAACATTTACCACTTAAGCATTTCCGAGTGTAAGTCCAGTAGCACTGAGTCATGCAACCATCACCTCCACACATCTGCAGAATATCACCATTGTCACCAACAGAAGCACTGTACCCCGCAGACACAGGCTCCCTGTTCCTCCCACCTACCCCTGGCCACCTCTCTTCCACGTTCTTCTCTGGGTACCTGGTACAAGCAGAGTCATGCAACATGTGTCCTTCTGGGACTGACTTCACCTCTTCACAGGTTCATCCCTTTGCGGTGTGTATTAGAATTTCATTTCTTGTGGCTAACTAAGATTCCATCTTGTAGGCCGAGCGCGGTGGCTTAAGCCTGTAATCCCAGCACTTTGGGAGACCAAGAGAGGATTGCCTGAGCTCAGGGATTCAAGACCAGCCTGGGCAACTTGGTGACACCTCGTCTCCACAAGAAATCAAAAAATTAGCTGGGCGTGGTGGTGCACGCCTGTAGTTCCAGCTACTTGGAAGGCTGAGGCAGAAGGATCGCCTGAGCCCAGCAGGTTGAGGCTGCGGTGGCTGCGAGTGTGCCGTTACACTCTATGGGCGATAGAGTGAGACTCCAACTCAAAAAAAAGATTCCATCTTGTGATATCCTACATTGTGTTTATCCATCTGTGATAGACACTTGACTTGGCTCACTTTTTAAGCTCAGCTATGCCCTAAGCAATAATATTCATGAAAATAAGAGTTGGATGGTATATTTTTACTCTAACAAAGTAAGAAAATAATAATCATATAAGTGTGTCTGTGGCCACCTGGAGTGACTCTGCCTGCCAGCAGGGGTCCACGTGCCACTCTGGGCAGCACTGAGTTCACACACCGTCTGCATGGACAGAATAAAGCCAAGCCCCATCCATAGCAAGTCTCCAGACCTGATGAGTGTGTGGTGCTTTATAATTTCCCAGCGTGGTGGCTCAATCCTGTAATCCCAGCACTTTTGGTGGCTGAGGCGGTAGAATCGCTTGAGCCTAGGAGTTTGAGAGCAGCCTGGGCAACTTGCCAAGACCTAATTTTTAACAACAAAAAAAAATTTTTTTTTTGAGTTGAAGTCTCACTCTGTCACCCAGGCTGGAGTGCAGTGGCACACTCATGGCCACCCCAGCGTCAACCTGCTGGGCTCCAGCGATCCTTCCGCCTCAGCCTTCCACGTAGCTGGAACTACAGGCGTGTGCTACCACGCCTGGGTAATTATTTATTGATTTATTGTAGAGATGAGGTCTCACCAAGTTGTGTGGGCTGGTCTCAAACCCACAGTCTCAGGCAATTCACTCACCTCAGTCTTCCAAAGTTCTGGGATTATAGGCTGAGCCACTGAGCCCAGCCAAAATTTTTTTTTTGTAATTAGCTGGGTGTGGTGGCGAGTGCCCGTAGTCCCAGCTACTTGGGAGGCTGAGATGGAAGGATCACTTAAGCCCAAGAGTTCAAGGTTACAGTAAGCCATAATCACATCACTGCCCTCCAACCTGGGTAACAGGGTGAGACCTTGTCTCAATTTTTAAAACATGCTCCAAATTACTTGCTGAGTTTAGATCTGGGGGGCTCAGAGCCTCCTCCGGCCGGGAAAAGTCAGAGCCCAGCCCCATCAACACTATACAGTCTGAGAGCAAACGTCCCCTCCCACTTGTGCTGGGACTGGGGACTGTGCCCGGGGCCCTGGGGCCTGGGCAGTATCATCCATGCCTGTGCCTTGTCCCTTTCCCTTACTCTGAGAACTTCAGCAAGGTCCCTGTCAGCTGCCCCCAGCCTTCTGATGAATGTTTTGCCATCCAATAGCTGACTGGACGTGCCGGAGCATGGGGGCTCTGAAACAGCCCTTGAACAACGCCTAACAGAGTTGGTCTACACACACGCAGCACCCTATTCCTAGCGGAACAACTCTACAGTGGTGCACATTCTACACTGGCTCCCAGAATGCCTGGCGCACAGAGCAGGTGCCTCAGTGGCAGCTGGTGTCACAGCACACCTCGCATTGGTGGCCTTCCCTCCCCTGTCTTCCTCTGTCTGGCACTTCCTGGGGCCAAGCAAACAACATACACCAGGACCCTCATCTCTGCCTGGAATACGTGAGATCTCAGCTCATTATCCATGTCCAAGAAGCCCATTTTTTCTCAATTGCTTCAATACTGCAATTTGGGTAGGGAGTAGGGTGGGGGAGGACCAGGAACTCTAGTTCCAACGGTCTGTTTTCCACAGGGGGTAACCCCAACTGGATGAAGCTTCTCAAGAAGTGGAAACATTGTAATTAACATATGAAATCCTCACTTCTGATATTATTAAATTTGTTACGCTTATACAGTGCAGAGCACATTGAAAAGACAAATTAAAATGTTATGTGTTAATAAGCTGGGATTAAATTGGGCTTTGAGAACCCAGGGAAGCGGCGTTAGTCCCACGTGGAGGCTGGGTAGGGTTTTCCAGGGGCCTTTCCCTCCCCTGAAGTTGCTACCACGGAAATCACTCAAGACTCCGCCGGGTCTTGGAAGGAGCCCCTCAGCCAGCGGGTGGAGACGTGTGTGTGTGTGTATGTGTTTCTGTCTGGTGTGTGTTTACAGGTGGGCTTCTTTACACTTCAGTCCCCGCCAGGAATGTGGAGAGAGGAGGAGGAAGGTGAGAAAACTCTTGAAAGGAGCAGGGAAAAGACCTTCCTCTCAACAGAGCGAACCAGGAAGCTGGGCTTCAGGCATCCCTTCCTCCCACAAGCTCTTGGTGACTAGGTCCCAAGTTGGAGACCTGACTGCACAGTCTCGGTCTAGGAGGCAGTCATGCTGCTCCTCGCCCAGGGAGGATGTAATGAGTGAACTTCAGCTAGAGGGACCCAGGACAGAAGCCAGAAAACACGAGTTGCCCTCTCTCGTGAGGTTAGATGTGGCAACCCTGCATGTCCAGAGACATCATCCCATGGCCCATGGCATATTCTCTTTCTCTTCCCAAGTGAAACCTTCCTCCCTGGCTTCCTTCTACCTCTCCCATGGTTCTCCTCAGACTCCCTCCCCGGTGGTTTTCCACATGACCCCTTCCCCAGCCCGCTACTCCTTCTATGCCATAAGCTCTTCCTGAGTGACCTTTTCAGCTCCTGAGGCTTCTTTCCTCAGCTTTTCCTCTGCTGATGATTCCAGATCTCTCCACCATCACAGTCTTTCCCCCAAACCTTTATTCCCAGTGTATACAGACCACCTCCAGCCAGGATCCCTGAGCTCAACATTCCCCAACTGGAGACCTCCACTTCCCCACGCCAACTCCTCCACCAGTGTCTCGTCTATCCCAATATCCAAGCTGGAACCCAGGAGCCATCCTAGATGTTGGATTAGTGACCTGCTGCTGTTACACTTTACCCTAAAACTGAGTGGCATAACATCAACACAGCATCTCACCCACAGCCTGTGGATCAGGAATCCGGGAGTGGCCCAGCTGGGCAGTTCAGATCAGAGTCTCTTGTGAAGTTGCAGTCAGGATGCTGGATGGATGGCAGTCCTCTGAAGGTCTGGTTGGGGCTGAAGAATTTACTTCCAAGGTAGCTCGCTCACACATCTGGTGGCAGGAGGTCTCAGCTCCTCACCACGCCGACCTCTCCATGGGGCTGCTTGAGTGGCCTCATGACACAGCAGCTGGCTACCCCCAGAGCCAGTAGTCCAAGAGAGAGCAAGCAAGCAGAAAGCCGGGATGCCTTTGTCACCTCAACCTGCACTGTGATTTCTACCATGTCTGCCCACTGGAAGCCACTGAGTCCAGCCCACACTTGGGGGAAGCCAGTGAGTCTCCACCTTTTGGAGGGAGGCATGTCAAAAAGCTTATGAACATATTCTGAAACCACCACAGATGCTGCCCTGCCACATCTGTCCCTTCCTCTTCTTCTGATCAGCCCCAAATGCTATTGCTTGACACGCTTTTGGGGTTTTTTTTGAGTTGGAGTCTCACTCTGTCGCCCAGACTGGAGTTCAGTGGCCGCTCCCGGCCACCGCAGCCTCGACCTGCTGGGCTCCGGCGATCCTTCCGCCTCAGCCTTCCGAGTAGCCAGAACTACAGGCGCGCACTACCACGCCCGGCTGATTTTTTGATTTATTGTAGAGATGAGGTCTTGTTGCCCAGGCGGGTCTTGAACCCGCGGGCTCAGGCAATCCACTCACCTCAGCCTCCCAAAGGCGCGGGATTACAGGCTGAGCCACCAAGTCCAGCTATGCTTTTGTTTTTAAAAAGGTACACAGGTTCTCTGCAAAAAATTTAGAAAACACGGAAGAGTATAAAGTAGGGCAAAATATGTCTATTCCTTTTACCTCCATAATCCTTATTTACTGCTTGGGGTGGTTCCATCCAGGATTTCTTCTGTATCATCTGGTTGCACGAGTCAGTGGGGAGGTGTTCCTGGGGCCATGGGGGAAGAGGCCACCAGGGCTGTGTCCTGACACTGAAGTTGCAGCCACTGCTGGAGGCACAGAGAAGACAGCATGGGCCAGAGAAATAAATAGTGCAGCCTCTCTCCTCCCGCCCCTGTTCTCCTCCGGTGCCTCCTGTTGGCTGAGCCACAGGAAGTCAGTGGCTGGGGAGCCCAGGGGATGTATCTGTTATAGGCAGACCCGGGAATTCAAGAAAGAAGGGGCAGAGGGTGTGCAGAGGGTGAATGGAGTACAGTGAATTGGGATTATATTTTTATAGCATTTTTATAGAATTTTGAATTCTTTTTGTTTTAAACTAAATTTAAAGTTATACATTGTAAGAATTGGTATATTTTATATCTATTTTGAATATATTATATAATACGTTGTGCTATATATTATATTTATATATTTATATTATATATAATTTTTTCTGAGTCAGAGTCTCACTGTCGCCCAGGCTGGAGTGCAGTGGCACAATCAAGGTTCACCGCAGCCTCTACCTCCTGTGCTCAGGCAATCCTTCTGCCTCAGCCACCCAAGTAGATGGGACTGCAGGCACGTGTCACCATGCCCGGATAATTTTTAAATTTTTTTGTAGAGATGAGGTGTTGCCATTTTGCCCAGGCTGGTCTCGAACTCCTGGGCTCAAGCAATCTTCCTGCCTCAGCTCCACAAAGTGCTGAGATTACAGGCAAGAGCCACCGTGCCCAGCCTTAAATCATACTTTATATGTTGTATATATTTATATGTTGTATATATTATATATCACATGATAAAGATAACATAGCATTATATATATATATGACACTATACTCATACCTTTTAAAAACTTTAATATAGCTGGTCTTGGTGGCTCAGCCTGTAATCCCGTGCGTTGGGAGGCTGAGGTGAGTGGTTGCCTATAGACCTCATCTCTACAATAAATCAAAAATTAGCCGGGCATGGTAGTGCACGCCTGTAGTTCCAGCTACTTGGAAGGCTGAGGCGGAAGGATCACTGAAGCCCAGCAGGTCGAGGCTGCGGTGGCCGGGAGCAGTCACCGCACTCCAGTCTGGGCGACGGAGTGAGACTCCGACTCAAAAAAAAAAAAAAGTTAACATATTAGTTTATATATGAATATTTATATAATACAGTATAATATAGAATATAAAATGTTAATTTTATGTATAAGAATATTTGTCGCCAGGCTCGGTGGCTCAGCCTGTAATCCTGCGCCTTGGGAGGCTGAGGTGAGTGAATTGCCTGAGCCCGTGGGTTTGAGACCCGCCTGGGCAACTTGGCGAGACCTCATCTCTACAATAAAAATAAAAAATCAGCCGGGCGTGGTAGCGCACGCCTGTAGTTCCAGCTACTCGGAAGGCTGAG
>NW_007246704.1:15442-18979 GCF_000164805.1 Carlito syrichta | reverse complement strand
CGGGAGCGGCCACTGCATTCCAGTCTGGGTGACAGAGTGAGACTCTAACTCAAAAAAAAAGAACATTTGTAGGCAATCCATTCACCTCAGCCTCCCAAAGCGTAGGATTCCAGGCTGAGCCACCGAGCCCAGCAAAGTTAGGATATTTAGCAGTGGTAGAGCATTCCCAGGACTGACCCTGACTTGCCTGAAGTCACTGCCCCTCCCCCATGCCACCACGGCCCTCCCCAGTCCCTGCACCGTCTCACCTCCTGTCCTGGCCTCCCCAACCCGTCAACTCTTTACTGGCTTCTGGAGGGGTTGCTGAGACACAGATCTGGTGGCGTCATTTTCCCGCCTAAGCCTCCTCAGTGGCTTCCCGCCTTTCTTGGCCTGAACTCCAGACTCCTCCATGTGTGTCAAGAGGGCCTTTGGGCTCTGACCCGCCCCGTCCCCACCCCCACCGCCCAGGTGTGGCTTCGCTCCTCACAGGCACCCTCTCTGGTCTTTGCTGAGGGAGGTGGTGCAGGGCAGGGGCGAGGGCCTGGGCACCGGAGTCGGGCTGCCCGGGGCCAGTCTCAGCTGTCCTGCTTGCTCACTCTCTGACCTTGCACAGATTATCTGTTTTCCCAAGGCAGTGGTGGGGCTTTGGCATCAATATACGAGAGAGTTTAGAATGGTGTTGGCGCGTGTATAGACGTTCACCATCAATGTAAAATGCCATTGTCATCATTACTTTCTGGACAGGCTGTAGCAGATCAAGGCCACGGCCTTGCATCAAGCCCCTCCCCTGAATCTAGGTGGGCTCAGGCTGCCTCAGCCACAGGATGCAGTGAAGTGCTGCTTTGTGGCTTCTGACATGGGCTGTAAAAGGCAGCTTTGTCTTTGCCATGGGACACCCCCACTCTATAAGAAGGAGCTCCAACCCGCTCCCACTTTTAGCAGCTTCGCCGAGGGGTGGCTGATGTACAATAAACGACCCATTTTGGAGTGTATCCTTGACAAGTTTTGACCTGTGGACATGCGCCCACGAAACCATCATCACAGGCAGGCAGTGAACATGTCCATCACCTCAATTCCCTTGTGTCCCTTGTCATCCCTTCCTCTGGCCACAAGTGACCCCCGACCTGCTTTCTGTCACTGTACATTTGTGTGCATTTTCTAGAATTGTACATAAATGGAATCACACAGTGTACTCTGTTGGGCCTGGTTTCATTCACTCATAATCATTCTGAGGTTCATCCACATGCTGTGGTGTGTCGCCAGTCCATGCCTTTTCATGGAAAGTCGTATTCCATCTATAGATGTGCTACAGCACCCCGTTTTAAAAAGGAGGAGACATGGCCAGGCTCAGTGGCTCAATCTATAATCCCAGCACTTTCGGAGGCCGAGGCGAGTGGATGGCCTTAGCCTGAGGGTTCAAGAACAGCCCAGACAACTTAGCAAGACCTCGTCTCTATAGTAGATAAAAAAAATCAGCTGGGCATGGTAGCGCGCGCCTGTAGTTCTGGTTTCTTGGAAGGCTGAGACAGAAGGTCAACACTGGGGTGGCCGTGAGCATGCATGCCACTGCACTCCAGCCTGGGTGACCAAGTGAGACTCCAATTAAAACAAAATGAGGAGACATGTTCAGAAAAGTGAAGTGACCTGTCTAAGGTCCCTTGGCTACTGAACTTTAACCTAGACAATTGCATCATAGCCCACTCTTCTTCTTTTTTTGAAATTAAAGTATTTATTGTTATTGATGTGTTTAAACTCTGTAGGTTCTCCACAGATCATATTAAGGAATTTGTAGGTAAAGTTTAATCTGTACATAGTGGGAAGAGACATGGATATGGTCAAAGGGGAGGAAGAAGAAGAAGAAAAAAGCACAATCACAGGAAAATAGAAAAAAATATACCACAGATTACCAGAACTTTCAAATTAAAAAAACTGGGGGTGGGGGCTCAGTGGCTCAGCCTATAATCCCGTGCTTTGGGAGGCTTAGGTGAGTGGATTGCCCGAGTCCGCGGGTTCGAGACCCCGCCTGGGCAACTTGGCGAGACCTCATCTCTACAATATATCAAAAAATTAGCCAGGCATGGTGGCGCATGCCTGTAGTTCCAGCTACTTGGAAAGCTGAGGCTGAAGGATCACCGGAGCCCAGCTGGTTGAGGCTGCGGTGGCCGGGAGCGGCCACTGCATTCCAGTCTGGGCGACTGAGTGAGACTCCAACTCAAAAAAAGAAAAAAAAAAAGGAAAACAAAAGGAAAAAAGCTGTGAGCATGACATCAACTGTACAAGCATTACATGTGAAGGAAAAAAAAATCCTCAAAGCTTTCCACAGTATCCACAGACCCAGTTTCATGTACAAACTGAAATATTCTCCTTTCACAGAAAAACAAGCCTCCCCTGTTCTCTCCTGAGCCATCAGCCACCTCCTTAGCATGATCTTCTCTGAGTAAATGCCAAAAAGGCTGGTGACAGGGGCAACAGCCCACTCTTCCAATGACCACCTGTGCCTTCTCTGTAATGAAGCCCCTATGCCTTTCACTGGGTTGAAAGGATGGTCTCCCAAAGATGTATGTGTCCTAATCTCAGGAATCTGTGGATATTTATATAAAATGGCAAGGGAGAATTAAGGTTGCAGATGAAATTAAGGCTGCAATCAACTGGCCTTGAAATAAAAAGATCTCCTTGGTTAACTGGGTGCGCCCAGTGTATTCACAAGTGTCCTTTCAAGCAGAGGGAGGCAGAAGACAAGGCAGAGGCAGAGATGTTAGGGTGCTGCGATGCTGGCTTTGAAGAGGAGGAAGGAGCCACAGGCGGGGAATGAAGGTGGCCTTAAGAAGTTGGAAAAGGCTGGGCTCGGTGGCTCAGCCTGTAATCCCAGCACTTTGGGAGGCCGAGGCGAGTGGACTGTCTGAGCCCGCGGGTTCGAGACCCACCGGGCAACTTGGTGAGACCTCATCTTTATGATAAATCAAAAATTAGCTGGGTGTGTTAACACGTGCCTGTAGTTCTGACTACTTGAAAGGCTGAGACAGAAGGATCTCCTGAGCCCAGCAAGTCGGGGTTGCGGTGGCCGGGAGCATGCCACTGCACTCCAGTCTGGGCAACAGAGTGAGACTCCAACTCAAAAAAAAAAAGTTGGAAAGGCAAGGAGAAGGGTTCTCCAGGAGAACACAGTCCTGCCAGCACCTTGACCTTCCCTCAATGAGGCCCACCTCAGACTCTGACCCCAGGACTGCGAGATCATAAGTTTCTGTTGTTCTAAGCCACTAAATTTGCACAGCAGCAGATTAGGACAGTGACTTTGACCCAGCCTTTCTGGAAGGTATGTCTGAGTCCTGGGAGGGCAGCTAGGGACTGTAGGGTGTTCAGCAGCCATAGGGGCAGGCCAAGCTTCCTGGAGAATGTGGATCCCTGGGCAGACTCCCAGACCCTGCTCCAAGTTCACCCTCAAGCTCTGGCTGCGATATTCCCAAGGATGCAGTGGGGCAAGTAGTGGGGCTGGCAGGCCCGAAGCTCAAAGGTGTCAAGGCCAAACTGAGCACTCTTTTTTTTTTTTTTTTTTTT